>NC_065529.1:30506435-30718435 GCF_006386435.1 Epinephelus moara | reverse complement strand
AAGCTGAAGCACAGAGCTGATCTTTATTCATACAGGCCCAATAACAACAGAGCCAGTGCAGTTAGTTTGGACGGCTGTTTCAAACAGCTGTTAGTCAGACGTTGGTCAGACTCTTTCCGTAGAGGTGGCTGGATGACTACTGTCTTTTCCCTACAGAATGATGACGGCGGACACTGCTGTCTGGTCAACAAGTGGAGCACGTTCCTGAAAGCTCGGCTCATCTGCTCGGTGCCTGGAGCTGACGGCATCGAGACACACTTTGATGAACTAAGTGAGTTTGAATTATTATTATTTCCCTGTTTAAGATTCTCCCTCCATCGCTTTCTTTCATCTCTTGACATTAATACGCCCCGTCCCCTCACCACCAGGTGTGTCCTGTGTCCAGCACCTGTTATCATTTAGTCAGTGTTCTTGATCTTAAACCAAACTAAACATCTTGAATACTTTTTACAGATCATATTCCACAACTCAGGGAACATATAATGCATCTGCTTAGAGCTGGTGTGAAGCACGTAATGAATACGTGGCAGATGGAAAGTGAGAATTGTTACGTGACCGTGTAACTACAACCTCAAAACAAGGGTCTCCAGATGGACCTCTCGCTGACAGATTCAGTGTCAACAACTTTCTCATTTTCAGAGTTCTCTTCACATTTTGCCCCCCATTTGCTTTGCATACTTTCAACATGATGTACAGTTTTCAGGCCTTCAGCATTAGCGTCTACTCAGATTTTGCCGCAGTGTGTGAGCCAACAGCTCACTGCGCTGGAGGGACACATACTCGGCACACCAGCGTTTACAGCAGCATGTGTCTGCGTATGTGCAGCAACGCTGGGAAGAATCCCAGGGAAGCTGCAGCTTTAGATTAAAGTATCACTGACTCATACATGTTAAGCCTGACATGTCTATTCCTTTGAACATGGCTCCTGTAGGCCACATCCTGAAAGGTAACACCCTTACTGTAAGACGGTGATCCTTCTGCTTTCGAGCACCATCAACATGTTTTGCAGAGAATTTGTACTTAAAGAAAAAGAGATAGAAAAGCAACTACACACACGCATACAGAGTAATCAAAGTAATGAGCAGCTGGGATCAGGCCGACCTCCTGTGGATCATCCCGGCCTGTCCGTCATTCACATGACTGACAGGATTAACGAGGGATTTGTAGTATCCTTGAAATAATAATGACTGGTGGTATGAGCAGCAAATCTTTCACTACTTTCCACTTGTTTTTGCTCAATTTTAGTAGAAAAAAGTGATCTCACTGGAAATAAAACACTCCAACACTTTACAATTCATTGTGGATTCAAGTGCAAGCTTTAATTTAATTTGAGCCATGTCACATTTCCTGAATCCAGCTGACAAGATTGACTCAAGTTAAACTCAAATTGATAATGCACAATCAAGTTTCAAGTCTTCTTTTAAGCACAGACTACCTTCTGTGGACCCTTCTGTGTGACATCATTGACAGGCAACAGTCATCTTTAAGCGCCCTGACTCACTGAGCTGACGGTTGGCCGTTGGTCAATGCCAGGTCGTTGGTGAGAGTCTGTCGCCAATAGTTTTTCCGGTGTGTCCTGCACTGTTGGCACTATTCAGCCCTTGTCAGCTTTTTGCAGCTGATTCAGCAAGTTGACTTTGCGTCAGAGATGGCGTAGCAGTGAATGACATCCTCTGATTGGCTGTTCAGCTCAGTGCACGAGAGGAGAAAGGAAGTGACGAAAGCAAACCCATTGCGAAAGTCAAGCGGGAGTGAGATTGAAACATACCAGTTATATACAGTAAGATTATGTTTGTAGCCATTATTGAGCTTTTTAGCTGAAACGATTCGTGTGTCGTTAATGTGATAACTGGCTAACTAGCATCTTGAATTTGTCCTATCAGTCTTCCGGTTTCCCTTTTTGAATGAGACAGATGGTGCTTCTCAAAGTCAAAGATGCCTCCTTGGTAGGACGGGTCCTTCCTGGTCGGGCTCACCAGAGGCTAGGCAAGACTCCCTCCTAGCATTTGGTGAACGCACATTGGAACAGGCTAGTGAGTGCCCAGGTGTATGTCACTGAAAAGGCCTCACCTTCAATTATGGCAAATCGTATGCAATGAATTGTGGGCACTTAATGTCCACTGAGGATACACGCATGCATCCTTGAATATTCTCTGAAGGAAAGACTCAGTCCTCAGTAGAATTTCGAAAGATCCTTGACATTGGAACAGTCCTTTGAAAGGATTTGATGATGTAGCGTCTTTGAAATTCAGCCATTTAAGGATCCTTCCTTCCTCCCACGCAGGCGTAGAACATACGTACTAGCTTTTGGCTGTGGTGTTTGCGGTGTGTGCAGTGGAACATTTTTAGCTACACAAATAGTCCGAGACACAGGCAACGTGAGATGACACAACAGTCAGCTTTCATCTCCACTAGTTTTTTGCTGTTGGTTTGGTGTGTCTGGGCCTTTAGTGCCACAGAGTACATTTCATGCCATGTAAAGAAGAAATTAATTTGAAAGAACTACAATGTAATGCAAATAAGGCATGGGATGATATGAAAATTCTATGTCATGATTATCTTGGCCAAATAATTGTGATTCACAATTAATATCAAATATTGTCCTAATAGTCTTCAAAGTATCTTAAAACTCTAAAAATGGCACTAAAACATAGTGGAATCACTTTACCTTACATTTTGTTAGGAAACAAACATTTGTATTGCATCACAGACTGGACACACATCTTTCATAAGCATATGCTCCCCTTGCATGAATACAGGATAAATGAATCTAAAAAATGGAAACATTGTGAGTCTGTTTTTTCTTACTGATATTTACAGTGATTAGAATATTCATGATTATCCCGATAACTGAAATTCATCGCGATCAACTTTATTTTTTATTGCGATCTGTGATAAATGAAGCTTTGCGTTAGTTCATGCAGGACATGGACTGATTGGATCATTGCTCCTTATCAGTCACACACCAATCACAGCCCATTCTCACAACAAGGCAGGCCATTAAAATATGGCTTCCTAGTCACTGATCTGCTACACTAATGCTGCTACACACCACGGCTGCCGCCGCTGGCAAAACTTTACCTCCATCACTCCAGCCTCCACCTTTCTAATTCAAAGTCCTAACATGGCGTAAAGGTCAAAAAGGTATTTTATGTCTTGCTTGGGGCCACTCTTGTACACCTAGGGGGGTTTTCTGCATTGCCCTCCCTGTTTTGGTTTGGCATTCTGCTAGTCTGATCCAGGGAGACTCTTAAGAGTGGAGCCATCAGCTCCAAGCATAACTGTATTTGTCGCAATAAATGGTTAAAGCTATGATGAGAGTGTTCCTGACAAAATGTATATCATCCCATCCATAATGCAGATAGAAGTTTGCGTCATCTATCAAAATGTTTCGTGGCACTAAATGTCAGCCAAGTGTCTCAAAATGCATCTTAAATGAAGTGAAGAAATTGATCCTGTTCTTTTTTTACTTTAATTATCAAAGAATTAACATAATGAAATGCATCATGTGACCTGTAGGATTTCATGTGTTTAGGTTGCACTTGAACACACCATAGAGACAGCTGATAGTCAGCAACATACAGTTCATTTCTCTCTCAGTCATATTGCTTTTTTTCCATTCAGGTTTTCCCCACATATTGTGACAGTGTTGAATAATTCACCCAGTAATTGCACAGCACATCAAGCACAGCTATGAGCTGAATGTAGAGTAACATCTCTCATTCCTGCTGTGATGAGGCTTTGCCAGTTGCAAATGTGTGTTATGCATTAAGAGGACTCAGTGTCAGCGACAGAAAAGCGCTCCACCGTCAGCGTTGCTGCACTTTTAGTCGTCTATCCGCAGCACAGCAGGTCAGTTGTAGTCTCAGCGCAGACAAGCACCCGCGGTGAGGTCATTGTGAGTCCTGAGGTGCAGCATAACATCCCACAGCTCTGTGGTCAGTCTTCCCACAACCACAGACAGTCTGGTAGAAATGTATTCTGTCTCCAGTCCTGCTGGTCCTGATGGAGCCCAGCAGAGGCATCAGAGTGGTTGTACGAGGACTCGGGGGAGAGAGTGAAGTAGATTCAGATGGCGAGGCTAACAGAAGAGAAAGCATTCAGTGTTGTGCCGAGGGAGAGGAGGAGTATAAAGACGGGAGGGGAAAGAGACACACAGACGCAAGAGAGATGAAAACGTCTGCCAGACAAAAACGAGAATGAATGTGTGGGCGATAAAGTTTTATTGCCTTTTCTGAGATGTAATTATGGAGCGAAACACTGTTTTTTTATTGAGTTATTTTTTATGTCACTGTAGTCCCCAAACCACTTTACTGTATGTGAAGACGTGGGTCCTTTCTGTTGCTGCTTTTTGTTTGTTTTTCAATTTCCTCTGTAATTATTCTAAGCGGACATTTCAACAGCATATTTTAGGTGCGCGTGCTTTAGAGTGTGTATCAAGGAGCTAATAACATACTATCTGACAGTCTCCCTTCCATCCAGTGACTCTTCACAGAGTGCATCTCACACTTTCTCTTGTTTTTACTCTTCAAAAAAACACCCTTATTTATCCTGTCTCTTTGTGTTCTTGCTATGCTTACAGCACTCAGAGACGTTTCTCTGCTAATGTGACGCTGAGAGCGCCTCAAAGAGTCTTTCTGATCCGACACATCAGAAACAAAAGTTGCAGTGACGCAACTTGTTCTAGTTCTCTGCTGATTTATTTCTTTTCTCTTCCACATGCGCTCGCTCTGCAGCCAGGAGGTCTGTCGAACTGGCGTCAGATGGGTTATGAATTTCTACTTTGTCTGCCAAAAGTTAATTTTTGCTTTAGTGTGCAGCCATTACCTGACATTTTCATACCATGGCATGTAAGGAGGTCTTTTTCTGAAATGATTTCAAACTCCTGATCAAAGGAGAATTTTTTGATTTCGCAACTTTGCAGATCCAGAATTGATGTTTTTACACAGGCTTTGTGAATTCAAGTTTCCTGGTGTTTATTTTCGCACACTTGATAAGGCCAAGAACACAAGGGTCAAACCATGTGTTGTTACATTGCATTCTCAATTCCACATGTGTTATTGTGGCTTAACATTTTGTTCTTTACATGCAGCTTCTCACATTCGTTCAGGTGATAATTGAAGGATAAATCTGTGCAGACAGCTCATGCTGACATGTGGCAGATTAATGTCTTGCTTCTGGCTTCACGGGTGACAATGAAAAAGATCTCTGATTATAAAAGAGAGGATAGGTTTTAATGCCTCTTTATTATAATAGGTGTTTTCTAAAGATTTCTAATGTTGTCCTTGTCTTTTCAAGGCCATTTAAAACAAGCGATCTTTCGTTTCCCGTTCATGAACAGCGTTAAATGGACCTGTGCGTTCCTATGTGTTATTCTACTCTACCCGTCTCCTCTAAATTTATTCCAGTTTTCTTCCTTATTGTTTTTCCTTGCACTTTTCTCTCATTAAGCCATCAAGAGGATACGCAGGGTTCACAACTGCGTCACCCCCACAGTCATTGGATGCATATGGCTCCTATTAAAGTCATGTTTCACCAGAGATCTCTATTTCATTTATATTCCCCGCTGAGGCTCAGGATGTGTAGTTTCAGCATTGGAAGAGTTTGGATTCAGGATCTCATTTAGGTTCTGGTAACCGCAATTCATGAGGAAGTCTCCCTTAACTCCCCCTCCTAGGAAGTAAGAAGTCTCCATATGTCACAGTTACAATTACGCTGGGTTGGAACCAGGTGGAATCTGGGAACTAATAAAGCACTGGGATGATTTGATACGTTAAGACACAGACACTAATATTTACTCAACGCACCTAGCGTTCTTTGTCGGACCATTTATCATGACATTTATTGTGCTTCTACAGAATGGCTGCATTTTTTCATCAGTGGTGCTATGTAACTGATAATATTTACTTATATTTATACTGCGCCACATATACGTCACTACTTCACCACATTTCAAAGGGAAATATTGTACTTATTACTCCACTGCATTTATTTGACAGCTTTAGCTTTGCAGATCAAGATTTTACACACAATACACATTAAAATCTTGTTAAATATAATAGTATAGTTATAGTTGTATGGTTAAAAATTACACCAGTGGCTCCCAACCTGTTTTTCTTTGGCTCATCACATGATTTAGACATGTATCACAAAGTTATTTCCCCTCCTAACTCTAAATAGTTTAATTTCAATAATTGTCCAAGGTCTAAAGTGGTCAAATTATTTAATATTTCCATAACCACCTATCGTGTTAGGGGTCGCTGGGGGCTGGAGCCTATCCCAGCTGACATTGGGCGAGAGGCGGGGTGCACCCTGGACAGGTGGCCAGACTATCACAGGACTGACACATAGAGACAGACAACCATTCATGCTCACATTCACACCTATGGGCAATTTAGGGTCTCCGTTTTTTTCCGGAGTACCCGAGGTACCCGGAGAAAACACGGGGAGAACATGCAAACTCCGCACAGAAGGGCTCCCCCACCCCGGGTTCAAACCCTCCACCTTGGGTTAGAATCAGGAGCCCTCTTGCTGTGCTAACCACTGTACAACTGTGCCACCTGAAAAAGAATAGACAAAAATTCTAAAATATGAGCACAATTGTGAGGCAGAACTTTGTTTTTTATTTTTTACTGCTCATTAATCATCTCTTGACCCTTCAGATTCCTATAGGGTAATGTTTCACAGAGGGCATTTTTCCGCAAAATTAGTATTTTTTACTTATGTACTTTTACTTAAAGGAATGCTTTACCCCCAGTGGACCATTTGTATATCAATTACTCACTTGTGTTACGGTGAATTCCTGAAAAAAACTGTTTTTCTTGCATGCCTTCAGTAAACTGAGGGTACAAAACCGGAGAAAACTCTTGCTGAATTGAAGTCATGGGGGCCCACATTTAACAACAGGTAGACAAGCAGCTCCAGTGTTCAGTGAGGTACAATTACATTTTTTGTTAATGGAGTCTGGTGCTGAAGAGAGTGTAGAAAAGTTTCGCTTTCAGCTTAGTTCCCCGTCATATAGGGTATAGGAAGTACTGAGCATAGGACTGGATAATTGAGACCTGGATTATGCTGTGTGAGAGTAATCAGATGTGTTAATATACTTTTACTGTTGTTAAACATGGACCACTTTCACTTCAGTTCATCAAAAATTTCCTCTGTTTTTGGATTCTTTGTTCACCGGTGGCATGTGAGAAAACAAAGTTTTTAACAATAATCTCAAGAGGGGAATTTGTGGCTTAGCGTTGATGTTTTGTGGCTAAAAATTTTAATGCCTCACTGCATATTGTGACTGGGAAGATACACGAGACTTCAGACCCCTGTCCTGGAAAACACAGCTTTTGCTTTTAGTTGCTGAAACGTTCTCTGCATGAAGTCATGTGCAAACGGGGGCAGGGATCAATATTCAGGGAAATTTGCACCGCCAGTTTCTCACCTTAAAACTTAATTTCAGGGAAAGTCCCAGCAATAACACTGCAGGGAAAAAGCATGTAAAGGGTTAATCTGTCTGATGAAGACTCCACTTATGACGTAGTTGAGCCTGCGACTTGTTTACTTGTTTCTGATTCAAGTAGATCATGAAAACACATCACTTGTGTACCGTAGCAAGGGGTGGAACTGACTGAGAAGCCGAGGACACTGTAGGGAGTAATTAATATACAAATGGTCATTTTGGGGTGAAGTATTCCTTTAAGTAACATTTTGAATGCAGGGCTTTTACTTGTAATGTATTTTCTGATGGTTTATGACTAATTACTATAAATGATGTCTTTATCTTTTAGGGGATGTGTATATCCAGCCGACTCAAGACACCAAGAACCCTGTCATCTACGGAGTCTTCTCAGTCTCAGGGTGAGTGACTGACAGCTCTCTCAAACTCTCTAACTTTCATGCAGTTAGGAGGGAAGGTGTATTTTGGTTTTCCTCCTGCATTTTTTCTTCATGTTCAGTCAGCCTGAAGGTGTCAGCTCTCTCTCTGATATTGAAATGCTGTGTTGCGTATGGCCTGTCAGATTCAGGCTACAAAGACAAAACAGGCTGTGAATCCGGAGCCCAGAGAGAGTCACGCTCCTCTGAGACACTCACTGAGCCTATAGTTCCTCATAGGTCAGGTTTGATAGTGAATTGTCATTCTGCACACGGCATTAAAATTCAAGGGTACCAACCTGACATGTAAATTGAGATTCCGACTGCGTGCAAGCGGGAAGAGGCGCGCTCCGAGTCATAATAAACATGTCTTGATTAATGTATTTGAGAAACAAATACTGTTATTGTTTCCATCCTCTCCTCAGGCATCAGGCACGTTTAAGCCCAGCTGATAAAAACACACGCGGCGCTAATGATAGAGGCCCATGACAGGAGTTACAAACATAGTACACCCACCTCGCAGCAGCGAGAGCCTGAGCTCTGGCGATTCTCTGCAGTATGTGGGTGTTTTGTATGTCAGTGTGTCAGACAGCTTGACTCTAGTTGAGTCGGTTTGAGAGTGTGTTTGTGCGTCATAATGTTTCAGTGCGTTCCTGTAAGAGGCCGGCTGAGTACGTGGGAAGGAAGTAGATTCTACCAGCCACAGAGAGCACCCGTAGTAATTATCTCAGGGAGTGAGTCTATCTGGATCCTCTGGCTGTTGTCTCTGTGTGTTCACCCTTTTTTCTCCTGCCCCCCCTCCAGAGCTGTGTTTAAAGGCTCGGCTGTGTGCGTCTACTCCATGGCCGACATCCGTATGGTCTTCAACGGGCCTTTTGCCCACAAGGAGGGGCCCAACTACCAGTGGGTAGCGTACACTGGGAAGATCCCCTACCCACGACCTGGCACTGTGAGTTGTAAACAATAAAAGAACCATGAATACACGCCTCCTCCCATTACAAACAAAACTGTCTGTCATCCTTGATATAAGAACATGTTTTTACCGCTAAAGGAAATAACAGGTTTGACACTATCTTTTTTTGTCAACAGTGTCCTGGAGGCACTTTCACCCCCAACATGAAATCCACAAAGGATTACCCAGACGAGGTGATCAACTTCATGAGAAACCACCCCACCATGTACAATGCTGTATACCCAGTACACAAGCGCCCCCTGGTGGTCAGAACCAACGTGGACTATGAGTTCACCACAATTGCAGTGGACCAGGTGACAGCCGCAGACGGGAGCTACGAGGTGCTCTTCCTGGGCACAGGTCAGTGCTCGAGGGCCCTCACTGACATTATCTGATAATCCAATCATCACTTTGAAGTTCAGTGTCAAGTCCTCCAGCCTTGGCACTGTCCGGGAAGTTCACATACAAGTAGAGGAGTTGCCTTGCCTCCTAATCATAAATGATTTAAAAGCAGTTTTCTGTTTTTTTTTTAATAACTTCTTTATGGTCTCACAGTAATATTGTATCGTACATAAAAAACTTGACACATATATACACACATACATATCTACAAACAATGTATATAACAACAATCATGCATAGCATTAAATGAATTAAGAAAGAGAGGGGGAAGGAGGGATTAAAATAAAATTAAAAAAAACAAATAGGAAGGTTGATGGATGCCATCTTAACTTTTTTCAGCAAATCTGATATCATTAAAATGGTCTATAAAAGGCTGTCAAATTTTTTCAGAGAGAACTAAATGTTCTCTAGTTTCAAGTGTTTACTACATTTGTCATGAGATCTGAATGTGTTGATGAAGTTCTTTGTTTCCAATTGAGTTAACTGAGATCAACCTTAGTGCCAGCAGGCTGACAAATAATACCATATATTATGTTCCACACGAAGAAAACAGGTATTTAAAGGAACATTTTGGCAGAATGTCTATGAAGTGGATGGATGACGTGTACAGCTGAGGTCACAGGTCCATGGATCAAAATGTCAACAGGACTTAAACTTCTTTCTCTCTTGTGTTTTGCAGATCGGGGGACGGTCCAGAAAGTGATTGTCCTGCCAAGAGACGACTTGCAGACAGAGGAGCTGGTCTTAGAGGAAGTGGAGGTCTTCAAGGTCGGTCTTCTGATCTTACTCTGTTTACTTCTTCTCTATGTGTCCTCTGAACAGTGTTAATATACGTTGTGTTTGTTATTTGAGACAATAAATAAAACAGTAAATATCCCTTGTGTGCTCAGTTAAAGCTGTTATTAATGTGCCACTGCAGGTTCCCACACCGATTACCACCATGAAGATTTCATCAAAACGGGTACGTTCCTGTGATGTTGCTTACACCCAATAGTTAAATAAGTAAACTGTAGCACAACAAGTATGACTGTGACTTTGTATAATGAAGTGGTATCCAAAATCTTTTTATCTGATGATTTTATGATCTTCACCTCTCTTTCTTTAATAGCAACAACTGTATGTGGGATCAGTCTTGGGGGTGACCCACCTGGCTCTGCATCGCTGTGATGTGTACGGGGAGGTCTGCGCTGACTGCTGCCTGGCCAGAGACCCGTACTGCGCCTGGGACGGCAAATCCTGCTCCAGATATTCATCCTCACAGAAGAGGTGAGGATTAAGATAGTATACACAGGCAGTGGGTACAGTGCTTGTTTATGTGTTCAGAACATTTTCTTCTTTGACTTAAGCTCATAATATTTTCAAAATATGTTGAAGTTAAGCTTTTTATTTTGGATTGTTGATCTGACCCCTCTAGACGGAGCCGTCGGCAGGATGTAAAGTATGGCAACCCGATTCGCCAGTGCAGAGGTTACAACTCTAACAGTGAGTATCAGGCCAACTTTGTAAACTAAAATAAAACTAAAATGGAAATAGAAACATGTGTTTTTATCATCATTGTGCCTTTGGATGGTTACTCTACTTTATTTCTTACCAGTGCACTCTACCTATCCATCTATCTGTTTCATATACTGTGTACATTTCCTCAAGAATAATACATCAAATCTATTCTACGTACTATTTTATAGCCAATAAGAATACTCTGGAGACTGTGCAGTACGGGGTGGAGGGCAGCACTACGTTCCTGGAGTGCCAGGCCAGGTCTCCTCATGTGTCTCTGAAGTGGCACCTGCAGAAGGAAAACAGCGACAGGAGAAAAGAGGTGAGCAAAGCCTTCATTGTTATGTAGTTACAGTTGTTTCCACAGCCGTTTGAAGCTGTCTTTATAATCATGTCCATGGAAGATATCTGATGTTTGTGTCTTACATGAGTTACATGTAGTGTTTTAGACGTGAGCTTAAATTAAATTTTATGTAAACCAGCTGAACTGGCCTTTGTCCTTGTAACATATTCTGGCAAATTGAATAAAATGGCCTACATCAGCAACCTGTGCTGATGGTGTCACAGCCCCTAAATCCAACTCATATCGCCTGAGTAATCATAGTCATTATTGATAAGCAATGTGACAGTGTGATTAACAGGATATTATTTTTGTTTATAAACGGACTACTGGAGCCACTAGTGTCTGACAGGCTGTGAACCGAGCATGGCAACATGAAGGACACCAAATTTCAGTAGAGCAGTGAACGTGGTGTTTAAATACTCGTGTTTTTTGGAGGGGGCCAAGACAAAACAAGGCAGAGTTAGTTTCTCAGGAAAACTAAATGCCAATATGGCGACATTTTGGTTTTGAAGCTGACAAAAGAGGTGTCCTAACTGGCCATGAGTGACACAGTGCACTGTTTGGAGCTGAACTTCTGTCGCTCACTTTGAAATTGCTGCAGCTGATTTGAGAATTTTAGATAAGTTACCTACAGAGCAGCTGCTTATTTCACTATAAACCCAAAATAATTTGGCAGCTGCCTGGAGGGAGATCGCCAGGGAGCTGAAAGTTTCTGGTAAATTACCATCACATATGACAATCTACTTGCTGTTGTAAATATCACAATATAGAATATATGTTTTCTGTTTAAAATCTTCAGTATGACCTCCTGCACACAGCTGGTATTTATGTGGTTTGTTTACATGACATTACAAAGGTGCATATTTAATGGATTCAATGTGGACAGAGAGCTCCAATTCTACATGATGTAATGTGATAGTCTGACGATCATTTCCTGTTAAGGGGATGCTGTCATTATGTTCCACTCTGGAGCAACTGCTGAGTCAAGTGTGACACCTTGTGTTAAAGCTGCGTAAACCGGTCCCATCTGGTGTTTGGCTAAATACTAAACTGGTTCGATCATTTTTGCAACGGCCCAACCCAAGTGTGTTAAAATTTTATGTCTAACATCTCCAAAATCAGAGTTTTTGATTGTCCCCTTCACTGTGTTTCCCTCCAGATTCGCTCAGAGGGCCGCATCCTAAAAACAGAACAGGGTCTCCTGATCCGCTCACTGCAGTCCTCCGACAGCGGCATCTACCAGTGCACATCCACAGAGAAAAACTTCAAACACACGCTCGTCAAACTGCAGCTTGTGGTCCTTTCCAGTCGCACGGTCAACAACGTGTTGGTGGAAACCGGCAGCCCCGCCCTCCCTCCTCTGCAGTCCAGCGCCTGGACTCCCAGCGCCGGTCAGTATAAAGACCTGCTGACCATCCTAAGCCAGCCGGAGATGGGCCTGATCAACCAGTACTGCCAGGATTACTGGCAGCTCGGAGACAGCGGCCTGGGAGACAACAAAGCCAAAAGCCTGAAGGAGCTGAAAGAACAGAAGAAGCCTCGCAACCGCCGGCATCATGATGAGCAAACAACTCCAGCTGAGACATGAGGAGCTGGTTACACACTTCATCGTACTCCCCCCAGTCTACCTTTTCACACCACCTCCTAAACACTGCAACCCTCCATTGAAGGGGAATGACTCCAGATAGAAAGATGAAATTATCAGAGCGGACGAGACAGATACTGCAACCCAAAGCAACAGCATCAAACAGTTTCTATGTAACTGTTGGAAAAAATACACAATATTTATTGTAGGTTGTAAAAAGTAATTCTTTGTACCTATCTAGAAAACATGTTTTTTTGTTTTTTTTTTGTGAATAGGTAAATTTGTGCAAATATTGTTGTTATTATAATATTATTGTTAGTGTTATTGTTTATTACAATGTGTTATTATGTTGAGAATATCTTTATGTTTGGTGTTTTTGAGAAACAGCAACAATAACCCAGGACTTTGGGAGTATCCACACATGGACGAGGACCGATGATGAACACGTATTCAGAAACTGTTACAGGCGACCATGTTGGATCACTTGACTGCTGGCAGTATTCAGTGTCTAAGCTGGAAGTCGAGACTCTCGAACTTCCCAAAACTTCTTCACCAGAACTCTCTACTGTTTATCGGACAGTTTTTTTTTTCTTACTGTAAGATACAAGCTGTTGACAGGATCACGATCGCATTTCTTGGGACACGTGAGGATGAAAGAAATGCCCACAGACTGCACCTGTGACATGTCATGGTCACACGGTCACATGTTAATGGCAGGTCTCTCCTTTCATGTTTGTGGTCCAGCCTGGCCTCAAGTAATGATGTTGCATCACCCACACAAATTCTTCCAAAATCAGTTGCTGCCAAGTGTTTGTTTTTGTTTATATGTGAATATCACATCTCAATGTTGTATCCTTAACAGACGTGATCTTTGTGATAAGCTGTTTTTCGGGGGGAAAGGGTCCTTTAACGACACAAAAGCTGAAAATATAACATTGCCTTCTCTTTTCTCTCATGAGATAAGAAATTCCAGCAGGCAGCTATATGTGAGTTTGTGACAGTTTGTGATAAAAAAAAATATATATATATTAGAGACAAAGCACCTTCTGTTGCCAAATTTGGTAATCTAGATAAAACAGTAAATACTTCACATGTATCTGTGGCACATGCAGCATATTCATACAAGCTGGGTTTTTTTTTTTTTAGCTCTCAATGAATCCAAAGTTTGCATTCCTGCCAGTTTCACTAAGGGGACATCAATCATATAATCGGTCTACACTTCCATTAGATCACAGCGACAAATGTGCTGATTGCAATGCTCGGGAATTGGTTCTGTATTTTCTGTTTCAGCTATAACCACAGAGGTTTCACAGCTACTTTCGCCAGTCCAATGCGGTGCCACAGACGTCATATAAAACTTCCATACAGTAAAAAAAAAAAAAAAAAAATGTCACAAGTACAACCACTAACAAGCTGATCACCACCACACCTGAAGAGAAAAATGTACCAAAATCTTCAGAAGGTGGCTTTTCATTGTGCATGGCATGTACAGTGTAATGTATATGGTATTTGTCTAAAATGCTACGTTGCTGTGGATGTCAGTGAATGTCTTTCTTGTCGTGGGAATATGGAAATACTGTCAGTGCAAGGAAGATGCTGAAAGTACAGAAAGGTCAGATTGTGATTTTAAATCCTCTCTCTCAGTCTCTATCTATCTATCTATCTATCTATCTATCTATCTCTGTATGTCTCTTGGTCTCTATTCTTTTCTTCTTCTGGTCTCAGATATTTGCATATATTTCAAACATGTGCATCTATTTTATTTTCTCCGTTTGGCAGACTTTGCTCTGGGTCATTGAGGTAAAGTAATGTATGATATAATGCACAGTTGATGTTATTGTAATGACTTGTAAAAAAATTACTATCTTTTCTTCCTCATCAATGTTGCTGACTAATAAATTAAAGCTCTATATTTTATAATAACAGAGGTTCTGTTCTGTTTGCGCTTGGTGAGCACATACAGTCATCTGCAGGGTGGGTTGTTGTTTTCAGTGCTTCTTGTGTTACTGATCCGCAGGGGTGAAGGAGGTATACACAATCTTTACTTCAGTATAAGTGGCAATACCACTCTATAAACCATTGCAAGTAATGGTCCTACATTGAAAGTGTTACTGTAAATAAAATTTAAAAGTATTATCATCAAAATGTACCTAGATATCCAGGTAGATGTAGGATACACTATGCAGAAAAATGGCATTAAATATATAACATTAAATTGGGAGGTATTGTGAAATGGTTCGGCCCATCTAACAGAGAGGGGTCAGGTCGCGATGTGCAGAAATCACAAGTGCTGCTAATGTAAATATGTGAGGCAGACTGCAGCCTGATGAGCTCAGTCAGAATGCCTCACCAAAATTCAGGGGCTCCTATAATTAAAAGCCAGGGTACAGAAAGAATAATACAGTGAAAGAAGAAGAGAGGTGGTGACCAAATGTCTGTCCAAAAACAAAAGTAAAGAAGCAGCAGGTATGACAGGCAGAGCTGATGGTGAGGAGTGAGGCAGACTTATGTTAGCAAATAAAACCTGCTGTGGGCTGAATTTTAAAGCTACAGTGACAACCTAAAGCATCCATCGGTACCAACCACGTTATGCTATGTTGTCAGAAAGTGGGCCAAATAATGCTCCAAAGTTACCCTATATTTTGGCGAGGGAAAAAGGGATCATTGTCATTTTTTGAAATGCCGTATTTAAATAGTTTTGAATACTGGGGTCTATAAACAGTCTTGGAATAACATACATTGGGTATGACTGGAAAACTGTGAGTTTACAGCAGGCATGTCCAATGTCTGGTCCGCAGACCAATTTTAATCGGCCCTCGGTTTGACTTTCAAAATATACCATATGTGGCCCTTTACACAATAATGGTTAATCAAGCAAGATCACTTCCCACCTTTACCCTTCACCTCACAATGATAGGACTATTGTACAGTTTGTAGACAGGCATCCTGTTGTAATACTTCATTAAAAGATAGAAATGGTTGCATTTGTCTCACTTTTTTTTTTTTAAACCCATTTAATGCGAGAATCACGTTGTTTTATCTAGCCTCCATTCAAAAAAGTTTGGACACCCCTGATTTACAGCCATGTATTCTTTACACCTTTTCAGTTCTGCACACAATTTGACCAATATATGATTAAAGTAGGCCACATGATTGAATGAATAAATGAGGAAAAAATATTAGGCCTATATATTCACTCATGATTTGATCTTATGATTCAATATCTTGCAGTAATTTCTTCAATCAGTGTTTGATTTGACTTGTCTCCAATCATTCATTGGATGGCATTTTTTCAGCCCAGGACACATGTGACTGCCTTTGTTCTTCAAATTATAAGGTCTTCACACAGAGTAGATACAAAATACATGTGGAAGTATGATTAAGTGCTATTAAGCTAAAGTGATAATAATGAAGTTTATTCTCAGCGCACTTTTCCAAACAGAAGTGAAAAGGAGGGAAACGCAGTGCAGTGCTCACACACACACTCATACTGTACATGCATGCATGTATAATTGAAAGTGAGTAGATTAGGATCCTTAACCAGCCTCAGATTGAGGTCAATGAGATTTGTCAGGTGAAACTGCAAAGCTCTTTAAGCACTTCAGAGCTCACACTTCAGTCTGCAGTATCCTATAAGAAATGTCAGTCTGTGTTTCTTCATGTTTCTGCGTGAGACATGAGGGGTGTGGTTATTTATTTCAGCTGGCCCATTTGCTGTGATTGTTGTACTGTGTGGAGTAGAGACTGTGGTTTTTTATGTCTAGTTGACCGTTTTGCAAACATGATACATTCAAGATCACACTTACTCTCACATCTGGTGTATTTTTCATTTTGGTCCGGATGTGAGATGAATCTAGTTTGTGGTAACAGCTATAGGCACACTCAGTGCTCAGCACCAAGTTATTCAGCTTTGCATGCTTCTCTTTTAAGGCACCCTAAGAACAGCATAGAGAGATAAGCACTTGAGCCGATGTTCATCTTCCGCTGAGCACAGCAAAGTCCCCCTAAAGGTTAGATCTCTCCTACACTGATGTATGTCTGCCTCTCCTCACACCTTTGGCTCTGCCCTAAAACGCTCCTGTCCTTGTGCTCCATTGGCCCGCCTCGGTCAGGTGGCCAGAGGATGCCCGAAATCTTCTCCTAAGACAGGAAAATACTCCAACATTCTCCAGTGTTTGCTGCAGGCGGTTGACGCATCAGCTGCACGGTTAGTCAGAGAGCAGGTGATCGGCTAGGACCTACTTCCATTTTCCTGACACTTGGCTTTTGAGCAGAGGGGCCCAAGCCAGGAGAAGTAGGATGGGGGCTGGAGCGAGCGCCGAGGAGAAGCACTCCAGAGAGCTGGAGAAGAAGCTGAAGGAGGATGCCGACAAGGATGCGAGAACTGTCAAGCTGCTGCTGCTAGGTAAAGACACTAAATAACAGGAAACTTCATCACCATGGTGACACATAATTAAGGGCCCCATGGTGCGGCTATTTTTTACCTTAAATCCTACAAGCCATATCTGAGACATAATTATAGCTGGTGCATTACTTTATCTCTTATAAAAAGTTTGATTAAATCGTTCGTACATGTCACCTTATTTCTAAGTTATCAACACAGACAGATCTTATTGACTGGAGTTTGTTAAGGACGGACGAAATGAATCTAAATAATCTTTTGATTGCATGATTTAAAAGCGTGTTCATTTATATTAACTGTGATTAAGACAAGCAACATGTTTGAGTAAAGGCTTAATAACACGTGTCATTGAATTGTTCAGACCCTTTGATAATCACTCAACCCAATCCCTTGTTAATCCTAAAACAGCAGGTCCTCCATCACAAAGGGCTTAACCCTGAAGGACATAGATACACTAGGACCTGTGGCTGTAGCATTCAAATACAATAACCTAAATACATAACATGCACAATGTAAGTAGCTGATTGGGATGAAAAATTTAGTACAAATTTTCAAGTTACATTAAATATTTTTTAATTTAAGGGCCGACGAAATCTGTATAGACCAATGTTGGATTTAAAAGCAAAAGCGTTTCCAAGATTACACTGATGCAGCTCGGTATATAATTTTCTATAATGTCTCTAAGGTTATTATAGATATTGTTTCACACTCAGCTTAATCGTCTCCTCATGACATTGTGGGTCAGGGACGGGGAAAGTTCTTTCTGACATCAGCTTTGAATGCGATTAGACCTGAAGTAAGAAGTATTATGACCTGCTGTGATCCTCTGTCTGATGAAAGCCATTACCTGCAGTTAATGTCATTTTCCGCTCACATGCATGAAACCCAAAACATAAATTAAAGTACAAACACTATGAATCAGAAGAAGTCATATTCCTTCAAAATCCTCATAAATGTGGAAAACTTTGAAATAAAGTTTGGAATACAAACATCTTTTTTCTACTTTCATACAGGTGCTGGAGAATCAGGCAAAAGCACTATCGTCAAACAGATGAAGTAAGATATCTGATATTTCGACTATTTTCCTCTTTGACCGACTGTAAATCACAAACTAATGCTGTGTCTCTCATCAGAATTATCCACAAAGATGGTTACTCACTTGAAGAGTGCTTGGAGTTCATTGTCATCATCTACAGCAACACCCTGCAGTCCATCATGGCCATCGTGAAGGCCATGAACACACTCAATATTAACTACGGCCACTCTGATCAGCAGGTGACAGCTGAGATGTTGATTTTAATGTGTTTTGCATGAATTGATTTTAGGTTTCCAGCAGACTATTAAACATGGATCGTATGTGTCCCTGTCCTCTTAAATCCACCCTGCAGGATGATGCCCGTAAACTCATGCATCTTGCAGACACCATTGAGGAGGGCAGCATGCCCAAGGAGATGTCAGACATCATTTTGCGCCTGTGGAAGGACTCTGGCATCCAGGCGTGCTTTGACAGGGCCTCGGAGTACCAACTCAACGACTCTGCTGGATAGTAAGAAATCACCCGAACTAAGAATTAAAATAGTCACATTAGTGTTTGTCATTAAATGAATTTTATTTTCCCTCAGCTACTTGAATGACTTGGAGCGACTGATCCAACCAGGCTATGTGCCCACTGAACAGGATGTGCTGCGATCAAGAGTGAAGACCACTGGTATCATCGAGACCCAGTTTTCCTTCAAAGATCTCCACTTCAGGTGAATCAGCGACCCAGTCGCCGGGATAAATGGTGGTGTTGCACACTTCTGCAAACAATGGATATTCTAAATTTGTACGTTTCTTATGTAGCAGATATTATGAAACTTTGTGGTTCTTCACATTTCAATTTTCAATTTATGTTGTGACAGTGCTGTGGTTCACTTGTTGTTAGGGTTTAGGCACAAAAACCATTTAGTTAGGGTTAGGAAACATCATGTTTTGGCTTAAAATACCCAGTTTGGTCGCCACAGACACAGCTGGAAATGTCCCAACCTCTCACTAAAAATGCTTGATTGTGACACAACAAGCACAGCTGGAAATGTCCTGAGCTTTTGTTTGAAAAAATAGATTTTGATGCCACAAACACAGCTAAAAATGTCCCAACCTTTTGTTAAAAAATACCCAATTTTGTTGCCAGAAACAAGGCTGGAAATGTCCTGACCTCTCGTTAAGAAATACCTGATTTTGACATAACAAGCACAGCTGGAAATGTCCTCAGCTTTTGTTTAAAAAATTGATTTTGATGCCACAAACACGGCTAAAAATGTCCCGACCTTTTGTTAAAAAAATACCTGATTTTGTTGCCACAAACACAGCTGGAAATGTCCCGACCTCTCATCAAGAAATACCCAATTTTGACATAACAAACACAGCTGGAAATGTCCTGAGCTTTTGTTTAAAAAAAATTGATTTTGATGCCACAAACACGGCTAAAAATGTTCCGACCTTTTGTTAAAAAATACCTGATTTTGTTGCCACAAACAAGGCTGGAAATGTCCTGACCTCTCATTAAGAAATACCCAACTTTGACATAACAAGCACAGCTGGAAATGTCCTGAGCTTTTGTTTAAAAAAAATTGATTTTGATGCCACAAACACGGCTAAAATTGTCCCGGCCTTTTGTTAAAAAATACTTGATTTTGTTGCCACAAACAAGGCTGGAAATGTCCTGACCTCTCGTTAAAAGTACTCAGTTTTTTCACTATAATCACAGCTAGAAATGTCCCTACTTCTTAAAAAATACCTACTTATGTTGGTCTTGAACTGTGGTCCTGATGAGAAACTCAGCTCTTACAGATGTAATCAGAACTATGTCATACGCATCAACTGTACAAATGTTACATACCCGTGGTTTGAAGAAGAAAAGAGAATTTTATTCTACAGTATTTCTCGAGAGAGATGGGACCAATAACTTATCATCAATGCTCCCACTATACTGAATCGCAATCATGACGATAATGTGCTTCTGTTTCCATGCAGAATGTTTGATGTGGGTGGCCAGAGGTCCGAGAGGAAGAAGTGGATCCATTGTTTCGAAGGTGTGACCTGTATCATCTTCATTGCTGCTTTGAGCGCCTACGACATGGTGCTGGTGGAGGACGATGAAGTGGTATGTTTTCAGTGATATTTCATGCTTATACTATTTGCGTCTCATCTTTTTTGGACAATCAACAGTTGGTTCATTTAAAAGGCTCTTCTTTGGGACTTCATAAAATACACAAATCCTTTCTTTCAGAACCGAATGCATGAGAGTCTGCACTTGTTCAACAGTATCTGCAACCACCGCTACTTCGCCACCACCTCCATTGTACTCTTCCTCAACAAGAAAGACGTGTTCCTTGAGAAGATCAAGAAAGCTCACCTCAGCATGTGCTTCCCTGAATATGATGGTGAGGTTTATCAGAGCACACAAACTGCAGCACATTTGAAGACTTTAAAAAGTGACATGTTGATTAAAAAAAACAACCTTTTCTTTGATATTTTTTTGGTTAAGGCCCCAACACTTATGAGGATGCTGGTAACTACATCAAAGTACAGTTCTTGGACCTGAACTTGCGCAGAGATGTCAAAGAAATCTACTCTCACATGACCTGCGCCACAGACACAGAGAACGTCAAGTTTGTGTTTGACGCCGTAACCGACATTATCATCAAAGAAAACCTCAAAGATTGTGGTCTCTTCTAAGAGCCATGCTGAGAAACCCGATTAAGGTGAGTGAAGTTTGCACAGTATCGTAATGATGACTCAAATTCAACCAGCTAATAAGACTTGCTTTCTGTCTCTTGCAGGGTGATGTTGTAGCCCTGTCACATTCCAAAAATCCCCTCTCAATTCAAGCTGAGGACTGAAGATCAAAACCGTCCCCTCAAACAGCCGTCCTCACACCGGCGAACGCAAGAATTAAATATCAGTTTGTTGTGTTCAAAAATAAGTTGTAGCTTTGACAAAATACTTCGGGTCACCTGAGACCAGAAGACAGCTCCTCAGTCAGAAAATCCTGTGCAGATTTCAGATGAGTTGAATTTTAGTCGAGCTAACTTCTCGTTTGGAGGGCTATGCAATCTATAGGTAAGACATCAAAAGCTTTGTCAGCATAACGTGATTTCTTCTCACATTCACTAATGTGAATAGATGTCAGGCTAATAATGTATATTTGCTCCAGTAACTGGTCAGTGTACAGCTATGAAGCAAACAAGGGGGCCTCACCACCTGCAGACGCACTTCAACTTTTATTGAAAATGTGTAATAAAAAGAACTCGTCACTAGAAATGGCATTTATGTACAAGAACTCTACAGCACAAATTAAGCCGCAAGTCAAAGAGGTAACAAACAGAACTTTTAAGTTAAGCATTAGAAAATGTGACTTTTTGCAATAGTTAAAAAGGGCCAGTGTAAATATTTAAAGTGTTTTCTATTGGACAGTTTATGAAGTGTGGTGATACCATGTGGATCTGTAACGCTGCTGAGTGATAGATGTAATATACTTCAATTGAAAAGTCCTTGTGTAAAAGTTCACTGAATCCACGGGCCATTGAGCCAACTATCCTGTACAGAAACCCATGATTGTAAACCTTGAGTAAACCTATTAAAGCTTCTGTAGAAAACTGAGTTCTTTCCCATTTTTCACAAATAAAAACCAACACAGCTCCTGTCTTGTTCATAATCTGTCATTTATTAATTTCACAGGATATTTCAGGTTCCATTTCTGGCATTATGAAACCACTCATGTTGAGAATTTAACAGCCTTTACCAGTAATTTCAGACTGATTAAAGGAATAGTTCAACATTTTGGGAAATTGCTGTCTTGCCAAAACATAGACAAGGAGATCGATACCACTCTTATGCCTGAAGGGGAAATACGAAGCTACAGCTAGAAGCCAGTTAGCATAGCTTAGCACAAAGACAGCGGACAGAGGTAAACAGCTAGCCTGGCTCTGCCCATGTACAAAATTTACCTACGAGCATCTCTACAGTTCACATTAAGAGGTTACATCTTGTTCGATTTCAGATAGCTGTTTCCCTATTTTCTGTCTTTGTGCTAAACAAACCTAATCAGCTGCTGTTGGTAGCTTTATGTTTACTATATAGGGCCAATGTCACCAAATTTGCAATATGAGATCGATTTCTAGCGAATTAATTGGGATGTTTTTAACTCATTAAAACTAACACCATACTCCTGACCACTTTATAAGCACGCCAGGGTCCTGCAGGACTGCAATTTTCGAGTGACAAACATTTGTGATCTGCTGCGCTCATATTTGGGAAATGGCTTCAAGTAATATCAATCTTTAACTCTCAGCATAAAGTGAACAAGCATATTTCCCAAAATGTAATACAATTTCTTCAAAGATAAACTGAGACAAAGCGCTGGAGTGATGTCAGCCAATTTGAAAACTCAGAGTTATCATTTCTATGGCCTGAAGCAGTTCAGACAACACTTGAGAATACGAACAGCCGTCTCCCGAAGCCAAAGAAGATGCCGATGCTGTGATGTCATGGAGCCGTGCAGCCTGAAGCTCTGCTGAGCTTTACAGACACTTGGGATGTTTGGTAAAAAGAGGAGACACCTCAGTTAAACTGTACATGAATCGAACATCACAGTCAAGGAGACACCACACACAGTTTGTGTCTGTGTGGATCAATAATGTGTATTCACAGTACGACTGTACTTCAGTTCAGTGCGGTTATTCTTTGACTGCACATAACCAAGTTGGAAGATTTGCAATATAAATACCTAAGACTATCCTAAGACATTGTAGGCAACATTTTAAGAAAGTTTTATTTTTTTATGAAAGAATTGATATTTGTTTTTCTTTTAAACCCTGAGTTCTCACCACATGACAATAATAGGTATGATGATGTGCAAGTATGTGACAGAGAAACAGAAAAGAAACTGCAAATGGCAACTTCCATCAACTCTTAACAAGAATAAACTACGCAGGAGAGTCTGTGTATTAAATACGTCAGACAGAAAAATGATGGAAAACAAACGTTTTTGCTCGTTGACATTAAAAAAATACACTTTATGGCTTGTTTCGTCATGTCTAAAAAAAAACAGGAGCTCAATGTCATGATCAGTGTAAAACTGTACATACACATGGAATGACATCTATTGTGCAATATTGACAGTGGCCTCAAAAGAAACAAATACTTGATCATGTTATCCACAGCTAATATGCACTGTACAGTTTCTAGAAAGACCGAGAAAAAATAAAGGCACTTTAAAACAGCGAGAGCCTGAGCCTCTGTCTCACTGTCATCAACTGTTAATGTGGAGCCCTTGTTTAAAAGCACTGATCTAGTCGAGTGAATCAACTGCAGAGAGGCACTAATCATCATGTTTATACAGAGGCAAGTGTTTTTATAGGCAATACACTGTACATATGTGTGGCTAGATGGCACTGTTCCCATAAACACAATATGATTCACAGCTCAGCTGTAATTTCAAATAAGCATACACACAAAAAACACACATTGGTACACTCACACCTGAACAAACACCTTAACAGACAAAAACACACCAGCAATTCTAAAATCCACTCACACAGTCTCAATTTGTCACCGGGCAATAAGTACTGGAGCACGACTACTCGTTTTCCAGAGAAAAAGTTGTTCACCTTAGTTGACCACATGCTCACCCATCAAAGAGCGAAAACAACCACACACACGTTTAATTAATACAGCAAGTAATCAAGCTGCTTTCTCAGGTTTCCTTTAGTGTCAGTTTCCTGTCTGGATCCTGAGCAGCGGAGCAGACGGGACGAGGATTTTGACCGACAGTGGATCCACATCTGCACCTGAGGGGGGGTGTGTACTGAAGGTCTGTTGTTCATGTCAATATCACCACATGCATCCTCTTACTCAGAAAAGTCCCACCATGTGATCGATCTGCCTCATGTAGACGCTCTTTAATGGCAGAGTGTACCGTCGCTCCTCAGGAATCCTATCGCACTGTGAGAGAGAGAAAAGGCACAAAGAATGTATATGAAGGCGATGTAAGTGAATTTTAAGAAAATCGATTTTGAGAAATATTATCACACTGTAAGTAGCACATGAAAATGGTGAACAGTGAGCAAGGACGAAAGCCTTACGTTGCTGTCATTGCTCGGTGGTGGCCTGTTGTTTGGCTCTCGTGCTGCCAGCACTCCCTCTTCACAAGGAGACAAGTCATTCCACTGTTTCTCCCTGAAACGCTCATCTATAGGCACAACGTGGCCCTCTGTCGTGAAGATGTACTTGTTATCGGATTTGTGAAGTGGGTTGTCCTCATCAAACAGCTGCAATGCAAGAGACATTTTTTGTGTATATGACAGTGTGGAGAGAGTTGAGCCAAAAGTGGGTCTGAATTGGGAATGTGCCTAATGACTGATTTCTCTGACGTTTAGATGGAAGTTCCTCAAAACAAATTTAAGACTGCACTGACCTCTTCCAGTTCGCATCACTCATCAAAACTTATCTTTTCAAAATGTCTTTAAATGTGTGAATGATGTGTGTATTTTATGTGTTCTATTTTATAATTGTTTTAACTAATGCAAAGTGTCTTTGAGTACCATGAAAAGCACTCTATAAATAAAATGTATTATTATTATTATTATTATTATTAAAATAGTCTACTAGTCCTAAAAGTGAGAAAAACACTCAGAAAAGTCAAAATTGAGCACAATTTAGGGTATAAATAAAAATATATTGCCTATATGAGCCATTCGAAATTACTTTTTTCAAATCGTATTTTAAATAATGTTGAAATGTGTGGCACTTTGCGCAGTGCTTTATGAACACTGTGCATTATCCTACATAACAAAACAACAACTCACTAACTAAAAGCTAACAATAACATTTATTTAAAATAATATTATTCAAGAGAATTAATCTTTAGGAAACGTGCCTGGTTATTAAAAAGGCATTTTCATTGAGGAAACAAAATCACATAAAATAATGATCATTTTAATAACAAGTTTTTCAGACTAGTATTTCTGGTGGCAACGAGCAAAGGATGCATCCAGTCAACCAATCACGCACATCCCTAGTCTGAATTGTATTCTGACAATGGCTGTGTGACACTGACAAAATCAGATGAGATTATATTTTTGATTGAGTATCTTGACATATTAATAATGTGACAACATTTAAAGGGTATCTAATGATGTTTCTAAGAGACACTAATAATCAGTTTGCTGCTTTTATCTGTTTTATGTCATTGTAAATGAAATATGTCTGGGTTTGCAGCTGCTGCTTGAAAAAAGTAATTTGAGAATGCAACATTAAGTTCTTGGAAAAATAACTGAGTTCCTAAGAGTGAATGCAGTGATTGAAAAAACAAATCCATCACTTAATCTGTGAAAACTAAACATTCATTTCAGCAGTGATTTAAAACATGATAATGGAGTGAAATTAGGTTACAGTGAACACTTTGCTCAGCTTGAACAGTCTGCTATAGGAAATTGTGGGATAGGTGGGAATAACGTATCAGCCTCTCACTTCCTTCTGTGTAATAGATGTTAGGAAATGCATTATCAGACACGACATAGACAACACAGAACATCCCAGATTTTATCAAACTTGTGTTCTGCTCATGTAAATCAAAGAGCTGAGTACGATTCTGAAATGTATTATCTGTAAAGATCCTTGCAGTTTTTATTGGGACTGCCCTCCAAAGCAAGAGTCTTAAATTCTTAAAGATCTAAGTTACTGAATAAACTTCTCTGCCTTGCAAGAAAATGCATATTTTTTTTAAATTGGATCCAAGAAAAAAACCCTATTGGCAACACAATTGGTACAAAGAAATCTTCAGGGTATTTCCCATGGAAAGACTCAGTTCCAAAAAGGGAAATGAGAGCAGCATCATATACGTATGTATGGCAGCCACTGATAAATCACTTTCCAACTGCAGTGACTTTACTCAAAGAGGAAGCAGCACAGTGGATTGGGAAGCTGCAGGGGCCCTTCTCCAATTCACTCAATGAATGATATGCATGTTTAAAAGTGTATTAGCAACAGTGTGTGTGCATAATATGTATCTTTTTCTGATTAATATATGTGTCTAACATCTGACTTTTTAATGTAACAGGAAAGGTTACATTCAGCAGTCACACCCAGGTCAAATGCCTCTGCAGTAGTCACAGGTATTTATTAGCTCCAGCTCTAATCTGCATTGATGGAAACACCCTGCTGTGTGCGCTAATTTTAGCCTGTTTACCAGCAAGATGCAATGACGCATCACAACAAAATACCATCCATCTCCACCCAAGCAGCACTTAAACATCGTTTGAAAGAGAGGCTAAATAAGTAAGAGATATATAAAAGGAAGTAACCTCCATGAAGTTGTCACAGGGCTCCAAGCTGGCCAGTCCATGACACTGAACATGACACACCAAAAAACCCACACATACAGCATTCTTTCACATTCATATATAACATAACTTTATATCTGACGTGCTCCGGCTGTAACTTACCAGGTAAAGATATTTGCATGTCTCACTGAGGAAGAAGCTCTCCATGCGATCCTCTTTGGATTTGTCCACGACATGGTGGAGAGTGGCGTACCCACATCTGCAAGTGACACAGATGAGTTCAGAGTAGGGACATCAAAGCTCTGTGAACCTTTCAATAAAAAGTATATTTCACATGTTCCTCACCTGACTTTGGCATTTTTCTCAAGGCTCTGAAGAATATCCATTCCAACATGCAAATAGAAAGGATTTTTGGTCGCCTGTGGGGAAGAAAAGTAACTCTTGAGTAAAAGATAACGAACCACCAGCAGCCATGTTGTGTTAGCAGGTCGGTACCTGGTACAGCAGATAGGTTGACTCCACCAGCTCTGGCCTTAAGGGGTAGAAGAGCACATCAGGAGCCTGCAGCTGCCAGTTGTATCTCTCTGGCAGAGCCCCAAAGCGCTTCCAGATGGCATAGTAGAAGGCGTGCAGGCAAATTGCATTATCTACATCCCCATTCAGCACCTAGTGCACAACACCTCAATTTAGTTGAACACATATTTTACACTCGTATTTTAAATCTGTCACAACATGCACATAATCTGACCTGCAGCCCAGGGAAGAAGGCCTGGAGGGAGTCAATCCAGGTGTTCATTATCTCACCGCTGAACATGTTCACATTAACATAGAGAGGCGGGTCACCCTCTCCTTCATTACACGACTCTCTCCTGGAAAAACACAGAGACAGAAGAGGGTTCACAATATGTCATATGACTAAATACATGTTCACATTACAGGACTCAATGCTCAATGTCTAATTTTTTCCCTTTGCCTGGACTGTTCACATTCACATTTCACCCATATCTGACATCAGTGTGAACGGATCTCTGCCCTGAAACATCTCATATGCAACCAATAACATCATACGCATGCACTTTGGAACGACAACAAGAAAGATCACGTTTGCAAGACAGGCATTTGGGAAGAAATTAATGACATAGCGGTACAAGTGTTCATTTTACGAATGATTTGCTGCTGAGGTCAATCTGTCATATGTTGAGGATGAGGGTTAGAAAAGAGGGAGAGAGATGTGGGTGCAATAGAAGTGGGGCTGCGATGTGGAAGGTTTCACACAGAAACGGACTACATTCCAAGATCCCTGTCGGTGCCTAACAACAATATGACTGTTCTGACAGCAGCTGCATGGTGATAATGATAATAACTGTATTTGTAGTGCACTTTTCGAGCTGAAAGCACAAAGGTGAGGAAAATACAAAACAAAAATGAAACTAATAAAACATAAGCATATACATATGCCTACACCAACATATATACCTGTAAGCATGCATACATATACACATGGCTGCAAATACACACACAATAAGTCTTATCAACTTTCAGGAAAGGCCAATATGTAAAATTAAGTTTTCCAATGAGCTTTAAAGATGTGAATGGAGTCAACTGATCTGATGCTCAATGGGAGGCTGTTCCAAAGCCGAGACGTGAGAACTGAAAAGGCTTGATCGCCCTTCTTCTTTAACCTGGACTCTGGAACAGTTAGAAGACCCAGACTAGCAGACCTGAGGGGCCTGTTTGGATGTTACAGTTTGAGAAGCTCAGTTATATGGTCACTGCTGATGTGTGATGCGCAAGTGTCATACTGGGCTTTTAGTTTGTGATTTACTGCTGTATAGTTAGGGGTTTCTTATATTTTACTGATGTCTATTTTAAATTCAGTGTTGGAACGACCCCTCATGAATACTGTTTCGTTTTACCTGCATTACTGTTGTATGTTTCCTGAGCTGACAATTAAAGTCAATTAAAGATTTGGATTTGATTTGATTATATACTCTTATGCCAGATCATTGAGAGCCTTATATGTGATTAAAAGTACTTTAAAATGGATTCTGAAAGAGACTGGAAGCCAGCGCAGGGAGGCAAAAATAGGTGTGATGTGTGAGGAACATTCTGTAAGTCTAGCTGCTGAATTTTGAACAATTTGGCACTGGTGTGTAGAGCGATTGTTTCGGCAGGTGAACAAGGCATTAAGGTAACCAAGGAAGGAGGATATAAGAGCATGTATGATTTTCTCTGTGTTATTAAAAGGACAGAAGTGACCTACATTTGGAGATATAAGTGACCTAATGTGGAGACATTTCTCAGATGATCAGATATGTATAAGATTTAAGACCACACATGAAAGTGGCCCTGATCTGATTGAAAATAAAAGTCATATTTCTGTGTCCACACTACTCACTACTACTAAAAATGATATGTGTCACATGAGAACAAAAAAAAATGTTTGGGCCACATTTGCTTGTAATGTTGTAATGTAATGAACAAAGCCAAAGTCTGAGTATGTTTGCTCTTAATAATAATAATCCTAATTATATGTTTGTATATTTTCATATAAAAGCAGCCACAGTGCTCCTGACATTCTCCTGCTGTTTGCCACTGACCAGCTGAAGGTTTTGTCTCTTACTTGAGGGCTATTTATCAGCAGTTGCTAAGGTGAAACAAAGTGTTGCGTTCCTGTGTGACTACGTGTGAGTGCAGATGTTCCACCAGACATCTCATGACATCCTCAAGTCTCAGCTAGCTTTCCACATCCCTCCATAAGAAACACAATACTGTTAAACACGTCAGCAGTTGTAATTCCTCTTTTATTGGCCAATCCCGGAGAGAGATTGGTTTACATAGCTGCGACAGTTTCCCTGTTTCAGGTGCAGCTTCATGTGAAGCTCCCTAAAGCCACCAACACACCCAGAGTGCACGCATTGTGTCGCATTCTTTCAGTGTGGGACTCACCCTCTCCTCATGTGGTTCTGAATGCTCTCGTAAGCAGCTTGGAACATCCTGTAGTCCTCTTTCTCACCAAAAAGGATGTACGATTTCAGCAAATACTCATAGAAGGAGTCCATACCGGCTCCAAGACCACTCTGCTTGCCCACCCACTGGCCTGTTTGGATGTTTACTACATTCCCTGGAGAGGGAGAAACAGATATCAGAGAAAAATGCTTTAAATGCTATGATAATTGTCGGTGTTGTGTTTATATGTTGTGGACTTGAAGGGACAGTTCACCCTAGAAATCTTCTTACACGTGGTGCCATTTATCAGTCTAGACAGATTTGGTGTGAGTTGTTGAGTGTTGGAGATATCGACCACAGAGATGTCTGCCTTTTTTAAAAAGATAATGCACTAGATGGCACTTAAACCACCAAAAAACACTCGGCAACTCACACCAAAACAATCTAGATTAATAAATATCATTACAGGTTAAACGAAAAATATGTATTTTTGATTCTGGGGTGAACTGTTCCTTTAAACATGCTGGATAGAAGCTTAATTAAGCAAGAAAGAAATCAAGGAACAAGGAGAAGCTACACAACTTTACTTACCTAACAGACCGGTTTCGTTGCTCCTCAAGTTCCACAGAGCTCTGACAGCTCGTCTGGCCACCCACTCAAATGTGGAATCTCCAATCAAGCGGCTCAAAATCCCAAACTCCACCAGCAGGGACCCGGCTCCTGCAGTGCACGTCTCATTGATGCTATCAGCAGGAACTCCAGTCTTTAGGTTCACCTGCATTTCAGGTACAAATCAGTAAAGATGCTAAGTCATGCAACTTCCATAACTACTTTAGGCAGAGCTATGACAGTTTGAAACCCTTGTCTGTATTTTAGCAGGACTCTTGTACAGTGAACCTCTAATTCTAACAGTCTCACTCACCCTGGGGTAAGGAATGCCTGTGCTGGTGTTCTCAAAGGCCGGCAGTAAGCGGACAGCCAAGTCATGAGCCAAGTGAAGCAGCTCATTATCGTAACCGTCAAAGCTGACCTTGCCGAATGGATGTTTTGGGTCCGTCAGCAGGATGTGAGATGAGATAAGGCTTCCCAGGATCCTTCAAAAGATGAGAGAAATATTCATCTGGGGTTCAACACAGAGACTGATTGTGAAAAAAAATCAGGCAAAAAAAAAATCACATGTCAAACTGTTTATTACTATGGACCTCATGGAAACAGCCCGTCAATTTGAAACTGTCATCTTTGGCCAGCATTATTTATTAATTCAGAAACAATTAAAAAGTCCAATTAGGTTAGGGCTACATACCTAATCATAAAATGATCACAATCAAGATTTTGGGTTTCACAATTAAACTTTGATGAGTTTATTTGAAGTGTTTTTAGAGTTTAGATATTTGAAGCAATTCTATTCATGTGACAGTAGGCCTGTCATGACAACTGCTTTTGCTGGACGATATAATATCCCAGAAATATTTACCATAAACGATATTATTGTCGTTTTAAGATCTTTTTTTATGTTTACTACTGATATAATGATACTGTAATAGCATTTCAATGCAAGTACACATTTTCAAAGCACAGACACTTGAATTGCAGGATCATGTTGGCTAAAATATTAGCGACAATCTTCATAAATGTGAAACAACAACTACAAAAAAATGCAAGTTAACACAACAACATTACCGCACGATATATGAACATGACAATAATTAATGGCGACCTCGATAAGTCAGTAATGTAGCTATCATGACAGGGCGAGGCCTAAGTATAAGTTTACTGAGTGCATAAAGAAAGTAAAAGCAGTCGTCAGTTTGAAATGGTCACATTTGAGGGTTTTTGAGAAAGTCTCACATAATTTGTGTATTGAAATGTTCCATATTTTAAATAATTCAGAAATTTAGAGAATGTCGCCCAAAATATCGCTCATGTAAAGTTCTTCTTGTGTAGCGACATTTGTACCTGATGTTTGCCTCGAAAACTTGCACAGTGGAGTCCTTGTCAAAAGATACAGTATCTATAACCAGCTTGACAGCTCTCTGGAACTCTGTCACATTGCCGAGCACCTGCAGAGAAACACCACATTATGTAACCACAGTTTACTCTATCAACAAGCTCATTTGGCATTTACACTGAGAGGCTTCCAGATATTTGACTCAAATTATATTCTTACCATTATAGATGGAAACTATTGTAAAGAAGCTCTGAAGCCATCCAGTTACAACTTCATAAAATAGTCTGGTGCGTGTTCGTTTGTGTGCAGAAATGATTTTGGTGTCTCAGGAGATGCCCTGGACTGACACAGGCAGTTCAGAAACTCTGCTCCACCTGACTCCATGTCACAGGAAGTGTTAAGTGTGGCAGAAAACACCCAACTTACAACACAGGAAATGCTAACCACTGTTCCACTTTACCACTGTTCCACTTTTCCACTGTGCCACTGCATACAATACAAAACCCTGCTTTTGCAAAACAGGTGCTGTTAAAGTCATGAGGAGAAAAAAAACATTTTCTACCTCACAAAATGGATCAAGTTGCTTTCTAATCTTACAGTGGGTAACATGTTTTAATAAATTCTGCACAGATTCTTTTCTTTTTAACTCTTAGAGAAGTTTCTAAACTCTCCTGAGTTTGCAGGACATTATGCAACATAAAGACACAGTAACTGAGTATAACTTACCAGTAGGGTGTCTAAGGTGTCAATCAGTGTAAGGGAGTAGTTCCCCAAAACGTCATTTATGTTGATGTTCGACCTGAAGTTAAAGCAGTGAAACAGACTTGGTGTCAGACAAGTGAAATCGCACCTTTTAAATCCAACAACATTGTACAGTGTTGTGCAGACATGAGGGCAAAATCTTATCTTAGCAGATGGGATGGAGAGAAAAACAGAAACACCACATTTAAAATATATGTAAATTGTAATTAGCATCATGAGTAGAGGGTTTCCTTCCTGAATTATCTGACATCACACCGCAAACACTTCAGGACTCCTGAGAGACTATTAAAGCAACAGCTACAGCTGATGTGAAGACAATAGGTGGTTATTCCCCTGACAAACAGGCTAAGACTGCAACTAACAATTATCTTCATTATCAGTTTATCTAATGATTATGTTCTCTATTCATTAAATGTTGGGCATTTTTGTTTGGAAAGTGAATCATCAAAATAACTGACGATAAATGTTCTGATGATCTAATATTGATATATTATTCTAGCTCCAGCACAGGCATCATTATTTTGTTGCAACTCTGTCTCTCATGTGGCAGGGCAATTTCATTTCTACTCAAAAATGTTGCACATTTCCATCAAGTGACTGAAAAGAATGTTGATGGGTAACATTGCTGACATCACAGCTGCAGATAATGAGGATTTATTTCATCATTCACATAATAATAATAATACATTTTATTTATAAGCGCCTTTCAGAACACTCAAGGACACTGTACACAGCAATAAAACAAAACAATAAAAACACAGATTCATATTTTAACTGAAAACCTCTCTGTCCTGCTGCATCTAAAGAAGAGTTTGGAAACTACCTGCATGGTCAGATACCACAATGGCTGAGCACAAAATATGTTTTCCTGTAATTAATATACAGACTTGCTTTTATGTAAGGTCAAATTTGCTTCTGTTAAAACAATAATCTAATATATCTTAACCTCAGTTACCTTATTTTTGGTCTATTACACACTTCATGCAAATACTGCACGAGTGTCACATTGTACGCTTGTATTCTAAACGTCTAAATTAACAGTACAGGGAGGGAAATCTTATAGCTGACATACTGTAGTGTAATCCTACTCTTTCTGTTTCAATGTTCAGCACAGGGGAATAACATGCACAGGTGTTTCAGCTACACTGAAAGACGAAGCATCTGTGCATTTTACTCCCCTGAGCGAGACATAAAACTGGGGACCTGGATATGCAAACACTTCTCTTGCATGCTCGATTTCCTTCTCTCTTTTCATTCCTGGTTGAGCGTGATGTTGGTTAACCAAGTAGTTAATTGACAAATATTCAATAAATCATTCAAGCCATTTTGAGTCTTTTTATTTTTTAACAAAAATGACACATAATAACTGGCTCCAGCTTATCAAATTTGAACATTTCCTGGCAGTTTTAGACTTTTGCAATAAAAAAAACAGATTATCCATGGGGTTTTGATTGTGCACACAAGTAATTTGAAGATGTCACCCATAAAGCTGCAACGACTGGTGGACTCAAAGACAATGAATCGCCAACTATTTTGGTAGTTGATTGATTAAGTCATTTTTCAGGCAAAACTGTCAAACATTTGCTGGTTCCAGCTTCTTAAATGTGAGAATTTGCTGCTTTTTTTAAATTCATTTTTGATAGTTAGTGAGGCGTCTTTAGCTGCTGGTTGGACAGAAAAAGCAAAGTGAAGATGTCACTTTGGGCTCTAGGAAAGTGTTTGAGCATTTTTTTTTTTTTTTTTTGAAATGATATGGACTAAATTATTCATTCATAATCATATAATTATAATAAATAAAATAAAAAGAATAAGAAACAAAATATAGTATAATAAAATAAAATATCTTAAAATATAATAAATACAAATAAAATATTTAAAAAAAATAGCATAAATAAAAATATAATATAATAAAATAAAATAATAATAAAGAATCATATAATTATAATAATATTTATTTATAATGATACTTTATAATAAAATAAAATAATAATAAAGAATCATATAATTATAATCATATATTTATTTAGAATGATTCATCCTGAAAATAATCGCCACCTTACTCAATATTGAAAATAATTGTTAGTTGCAGTCCTTCCTACCTGGGGCTGTGGGAAAATGAGATAGACATTTCTTTTTACTATTTCCTGACATTTAATAGACCAAACAATCAACTAAAGCAGCTATATTAATAATGGAATTATGTTTATATTATATTTTTTCTACCTTCATAAGATTTCATATTTCCATGAGGTTTCACTATCCAAATATCAAATGCATGATGTGATGAAGACATTCAGCACTCCCTTAATGTGACAGAGCCCCCCTGGACCCTCATCAAGGCTCCTTCAGTGGTACCTGGATCCCAGTTTTGGACCTTGTGTTGTGTCTTATGCAAAGGTGCCTGAAACAGTGAGCAGCAGCGGGCAGCACTGGCATCAGTAGGATTACACTACAGGCTAATATGATTACAAAGTACATGCAAATAGAGTCTGCAGAGGACAGTTAGGATGCAACTGTCTGTCATGCAGCCTGGGTGTGCTGTGCAGTTCAGGGTGCCACTCCACTGGCAGCACAACACATAACACACTTGTCTTATAGAAAGCATTAACCTGCAGGTGCAGGTAGTCAGCTTTGAATGACTCACGGGTTTTGCACGTCTGGTCCCCTCCCCTCACAGTCAATGGGATTCAGCTCGTCCTCGGGAAAGGCATGTTTCATGTAATTGTCATACCCGAAATAAAACATTTCCTTCGCCATGTCCTTCATTTTGGCTTTCAGGGTATCTGGGAATGAGCTGTATCTCCGCACGTACTCGTCCTTGTTGCCATCGAAGAAGCTCAGGTAGGATCTCCTGTGGGACCCCTCTCCCACCTTCGCACAGGTGGTCGCCACCTCCTCATGTCTGTGGCCGTGTATTCGCTGAGACCACGAGTTAGCCCTCGGGTCGGTCCCTTTTTCGTCCCTGAATAACAGGTCTAATTTGTGCAAACTGAAACTGAGTGGGAAGTTGAACCCGCAGCTAACGTTAGGTCCCAGTCCGAAAGCTAGCCACAGCACACAGCTGAGGGACAGTCTCAATACGACCAGACCAACTACTATTGACCTCCATTGCATCTTTGCCCCGGCTCGGTCTTTAAAAGCATAATTTAAGTCCACACACGTCCGACGGGTGAACGAATGTGAAACCCAGGCTAAACTACAAGCACACAGGTTGTGGCGATTCCGCCCCGTACGCTTCCTGTCAACAGACCAGCCCCTCCCAGATCCTGAGCTGTGATTGGTGCTTCTCTTGTGTCGTCACGCTACATAATGAAGCAGACTCGTCCTGTGATTGGTCGAAGAGCTGTCAATCTCCGGGTTGCGTTTCGTGGCAGTCCTGACGTGTCTTAACTCAACTTCTGCTCCAATAGAAAACAGCCACAAAAGTGAGACGTTCAGGGGCACAGAGTTTTAAAACACAAACATGGTTTGGCAAGGTTCAAATCCTCACACAGACAGAAAATAAAAGCAATAAAGTAGATATGTTAATTCTAATTTTTAATTTGGATCCCCACTAAGGTAACAGCTACTCTTCCTGGGGTCTACACACAACAGAATATAGCATAACAACACATAATCTATAACACATATTTAGACAAGATCAATCTCTCAAGACAGATTCTGCAATTTACATTGTAGAGGGAAAAAAAAAATTCTTTTTTCATTTCCAGATTGAGACAAGATAAGATAAGGAAGACTTTAAATCCCACAACAGGGAGCAGCGCAAGAGTCAGTAGCAAGAGATGGGAAAAGAAAAAGTGATAGCATGCCAAAAAAATGGATTAAAATATTACAAAAATATAACTGAAGTAAAATTAAGAAGAAAAAAACATAAAATCTCTAAGCCCTATTTACACCTTTCAGTATACAGATACTGGATGTCCATGGTAAAAAGTTGCACAGGATAACTAAAATACACACATGGTGCATAGTATATTTACTGTAAAGCTATAGAAATATAGCCTATAGTGTTGCACATTAAGTGGTAAAGGGGGGAAGAGAGGGGATGACATGCAGCAAGGGGCTACAGGCTGCAGCAAGGACAGTGCCTTTGTATGTGGGATGCCTGCCTCACCCACTAAGCCACTAGGCGCCCCTGAATATACAATTATCAGTAATGAGAATATGTGTTTATAACCTGAGGGTAGAAATAGTTCAGATTAGCTGTTGTGTGGGTGATGGAGACAGAGACAACAAATGTTATGCTATGATATGCTGTCTTGTTGATAAATCTGTCTGCTGTTTGAATGAAGGACCTGTAGTAGTGCTCTGTCTTGTACTGTGGGTGTCACAGTCTGTTACTGAAGGAGCTGGTTAAGGGGGTGAGAGAGCTGCAGTCCATGATTGATGTCAGCTTGGCTTACATCCTCCTCTCACCCACCTCCTCTATGGAATCAAGAGGGCAGTCAAAGACAAAGCCAGCCCACCTAACCAGTTTGTTTAGTCTTTGTCTGTTCGTCTCCATGCCTCCAGCTCCCAGCAGACCGCTGTGTAGATGTTTGCACATGCAACAACAGTGTCCTGCCCACTCTAAAGGATGTCAGTCTCATCAGCAAGTAGAGACAACTTTGGCCATTTTTGTACATGGTGTCTGTGTTGGTTGAGCTCACACTAGCTGACCTCCCTGTATTCCTGTTTGTTCCCTTCTGATACACATCCATCAGCTGCCGTATCATCAGAGATTTTCTAGAGGTGACAGATGTCCGTGTTATGTCTGAAGTTTGATATGTACAGGTTGAATAAAAACAGGAGAGAGTACAGTACCCTGTGGTCCACATGCTGTAAACCATCACATTAGACACACAGTTATGAAGCCTTACATACTGGGGTCTGTTGGTGAGGTAGTCGATGGGCCACACAGCCAGGCGGCAGTCCACTCCTGCTCTCTCCAGCTTCCCCCTTAGCAGTGCTGGCTGTACTGCAAAAAACATGACCCTTGCAGCGCTCCTAGTGTTTTCAAGGTGTCATTAATTTATCTGTATAATTAGAAATATTGGCAAATAAAATACTGGCTTACTGATAAGACCCCTAAGAGTTTAAGTGCTGGCTTTACTGACAGTTAATGAATAATTTATCAAAGCTGTATTGATCAGTTTAGGCCAGTATGGTCAAATGTAATGTAATGTAGTACATTTACTCAAGTACTTTGGGCTATCTAACTACAAATTTGAGGTACTTTTTATTCTCATGCCACTTGAAACTTCCACTTCACTTCATCTCAGAGAGAAATATTGTGATTTTACTCCCCTAAATTTGTCTGACAGCTTTAGATACTTTACAAATTCAAATTCTTACACACAAAACATACATAAAGCGTTTATAAAGTATGATGGTCTGTAACATATTAATCTACTCAACAGTTTATACAAGCACAGCCAAAACAATAAGTAAATGTCATATATTTAGTGTGGCTCTCGTTTAGGACCCAAATCTACTGAATAAATATATCACTAGGTGGCTTACCACCTCAGAGAAACATTTTAGATCCTTTTCACAGCAGATACTTTGACTTGTCAAAGCAGGAAAATACCAGGTGGATCGAATTTCCTTTAAGACGGCTCACTTCCGCCAAGTGTTCCTGTAAGCTGTGACGGTGAGCCAGCATGCACAACATAAAGACAGGAGCTCACCTGAATGGAATGCATTTGTTTTTCCATGTCATCTATTCTTAGTGCTTTTCCTGCCATGACAAGCCAGAATATCTGCTGTGAAAAGGGTCTATTACACGAGGCCACCAGGCTCCATACAGAAGAGTCAATCAAGTACAGTATTGACAAGAGGTCTAATAAGGCCAATCAGAGACACCTGCACCTCGGGGTCCTCCAGGAGGAGCCGGAGAGTGTTGCTGGGGAGAGGGACATCTGGAATACTTTGCTCAGCCTGCTGCCCCAGTGATAAGCGGTAGAAAATGGATGGATGGAGAAACACCTGTGTTGATGTGTCTTGGGTCTTTAAAAATTCATTTTAAAATACTGGATGAAATGCACGTGTGTAGCCTGCATACACTTTAGTGACTTTACTGTTGTACTTTCATAACGCATTACTTTTATATAATGGTATTGCTACTAATGGCTTTGCAGACTGGAGTTAAAAAGGCAAAACACAAGTAGGAAATAATGCATTTCCATATGTAAAGTTAATATATCTCATAGCATACTCATCACCACATGTGTACACAACACTGAAATGGACCTTTCCACAGAATGAAGAATTAATTTCTTTTAAGAAGTGCAGTTGAATGTCATTTTTTAATGGGATTTTTAAAGACCCGTGCTACACCTGCACAGGTGTTGTCACTTTGCCTGATTAGACCTCCTGTCAGGAATGTATAAGTGTCCCTGCACTCATGTGGTGCTGGAATAATCGGAAAATGAGCTCCCAACTTGGAAAATTCACGTGAATGCCCCCTTAAGATGGAACACCTCAGGAAGTCAGTGAAAATTTTGGTACACAAGTTGCTGAGATGATGTCATATGTGCAGAAACATGGCAGGTGAATGAAAATGTTTGGTTGAGGTTTGTTTGTTTTTAAATTCACATATTGCATGTCAATTTTTTGCTCACTTGTAATTTAGTTGCCATTTGTGTAGAGTGACCTGGATTAGTAAGAAAAGTTATACATTAGCATTGCTCAGCTTAAACAATATTTTAATAGTTTTAGGGAATACACTGGTGCAGCAACAAGTCTGGGACAAAATTCTTTGTAATATAAAGCTTCAAACTGTTACTAACGTGTTGTTTAAACACTCTGAGCAATAAAATCATACACATCTTCCTTCTAGCGTCCATTTTGTTCCCACTTTACAACTTAAAGCTCATGCGCATACCAAGTCAGAAGTCAGAAAAATTAATTTGCAACTCTGGACCATCCGAGAAGCATGTGAATGCACCATGTGTACAGCCTGTGCTTGACTGACTCTCCTGTAAGCTTTGCTGCACCTGTTATTAGCACATAGAGAGCAGTGGTGCTTATTTTCAATATTGCCGTATAAATATAGACAAGTTTACTCTTCTATATGGAATAACCCTCAAGTACAGATAGGGAAGAGTTAGTTGGAATAGTTGGCAGGGGAGCAAGATATGTGTTATTAATGATCTATATAGAAATGACACATTTATAGACAAAAAAATATTGTGGTATAGAGCTACTAGTAGTATTTAATTTTTCTCTTCCAACACAATCTCTGTAACACTGACCAAATGGATCACTTCAAAACCTTCCTACAATAAATGGATCAAAACAGCTTTACTGTTCTCAAAAGTCCTGCAACAAGAAAAAGGAGTAGCTTCACAGCATCATGCCAATCCTGTCGCCATACACCTACACAGAGGGATAGAGTTCAAAAGTCGGTGTACAAATAACAGGACACTGTCTAAATTAAAAAGCATGCCTTTTTATTTCTTGAATATATTGAAGTGGTGTTTTTTAAACTCTTCCCAGGTAGGCACACCTTGCATGCTGCTTTGCTTCAGAGGTGAGAGACACTGCATTAGGCACTTTGAAATTTGCCACTCTCTCAGCTTCGAGGCAGCACAAACGTACATACCACTGAGGCTACTTACAAACAGAGGCCAATATGAACCACACAACCCCGTACAGCTTTACTTTTAGTACATTCAGACTTTAAATAGAATCATATATTCATACACGCACATCTCACATCAGTAAAAATCATACTAGCTTGATATTTGTACAGACCTGCATCAATTGACTTGCTTAAATGCACAGTTTACTAAAACAATAGACATGTTCTTGAGAGAAGAAAACCTGATCGAGTGAAGGGAGACCGTCGTTAAAGAATCACAGAGTAGAGCTTGACAGAAATGGGAACACCTGCACGTCCACATCAGCAATCCCCTGGCATCATGTCTGACTGTGAAGAGCTTCTCTCGTTATGTGAGGCCTGTTTGAGAAAATAAACCCTCCTTTGAGGGGGTCTGTTGTTGCATACCCAAGATTAGTGTTATAAATCACTGGGTATGATCAACTGGGTAATGCCTTAATGATAAACGGTAGATCCGAAATTAGGTTCTGACTCCAAGTTAAAGTACAGCTTTACAGGACGATTAATGCCAATGACAATCCTTAAATTTGGTATCACATTTTTAGTAGTGCATTCTCAGGGTCTGTGAGAAGAATCACAAGGTGAAAAGGGGGGAAAGAAAACAAACGTGTGTGTCACAAGCAGAACAGAGCAGCATGTGAGCTGAAGATACGACTTTACATCATGGCAGAGTGACGAGGGTGTGGCATGACAGTAACATGGCAAACACGGCTGGAAAACAGCGCCTGCGTTTTCAGCTCCTCCTGGACTTTGAGTGCTGGATGAGCCACTGAAGTGTGATGTCTGGAATCAAAGAAACACTCGGTCAATTTGAGAATCAGTTTATGATTCAGGCATTTCTAACTCACTAGATGTGATTGCAAACAAGTCTGGTACAGATGAAGCTTCACAGAACACCATTAAAACTGTGGTATAATGGTATGAAGTGCTTGCTTTAATGATTCCCCTCATTTATACTGCAAAGTAACAAAAGGGGGGAGGTTTAGTGTCAGACGTAGAAGTGACACAATAAAACCCAGATACAAAAGTAATAAACAAATAAATGTATTAATTGATGTATTATTAATGGACTAACCAACTTAACTGCTTTTGCAACTTAATGACAAAGAGAACTCTCCTTTTCTGCCTCATCCTTGATTGATGTTCGATTGCAGTGTCTTTTTATGAGAATCAAACTTTTGATTACATTTCTTTTTGAACTCCAAAACATGCAAAGGAGTTAGAAGTGTTTCTTTAGCCCCAAGCCCTACCTGCAGGCTGCATACTGCCCCAACCTGTATGTACAGTAGACTAAGAGGTGAAACTCAGGGCAAAAAAAAGTTAGAAAATCACTTGTTGTTGTTGGTTAAAGGGCCACTTCAGTGATTTAGTACTGCACGTCAATTAAGTTGGCGGACTCACAAGAGAGCTGAAGTTCAAAAGACGCCAACCTGTTCTCATCCCCAGCGCTTTGTCACACCCCTCGGTGTGTAATAGTGACGCAGGGGGCACCATTTGGTGTATGTGTATGTATGCGACGTACAGCTGAAACACATTCTAACACTGTGTATGTATGCGACGTACAGCTGAAACACATTCTAACACTTGCTTAATGCTGTGAAACGGCCGCAGTTAGGTTTAGGCAAACAAAACTACTTGGTTTTGTTCAGAAAAAAAGATCATGTTTTGGGTTAAAGAAAGTACGTTTGTTATGTAGTGAGTGGTGTCAATGCGTGATGACTGTATGCAAGTCACTTTTAAATGACACCGACTTTTGGTTTCACATGGGACACAAACTGCTGTCTTGTGGGTGAAAGTCAGGTGAAAGTCTTGTTTGACCCATTCACCTCCCGTCCTTCCCTCCATACTCAGAATTTTTCACTTTTTATACTACATCAGTTGCTCTCAGTGTCGAGTATTGCTGCGTTTGAGTTTACACTTGAGCTAGTTAAAGGCCTGGTGCATTGCAGAAAGAAGCTAAAGGGCGCCTTTAGCATCGACATCACACACAAGGGGGGTGACAATGCATCAGTATTTGACAACCTGGGAATAAGAACAGGCTGAAAACACTGAATTCTACTATTATTTTTTTTTCAGACTCTGGAAAGCTCCTCTGAGCTACAGAGGACGGTACTCCTGATGACGAGTAAATGGGAGACTGATTTTGTGGACACACAGAATGTTTTTCTTTTTCATACACAAATGAGCTTTACTCTATTATAATGTTCTCAGTTCTGAAACAGAAAATAAACCCATATACTCAGAACATTCCCCCGTGTGCTCTCAGGGTCATCTAGAACATCTTCCCCAATTCACTGTCTATGGAGCAGCTGCAGACTTTATACCCTATGACATTACAAATTTAAGTTTTAGCACCCTAGCTTTGGGATTTGGGAGCGAGTTGTTCACATTGATTAATATGTAACTGAGAATTCCAGTTGGAGGTTCCAGGTGCAGCCGGTGTGGAAGGATGAAAGACGATAAGGAATCACCTGAGGTGAAATCACCAAAAGTCTGTTGACGGCTACAGATAGTGTGTGTTGTTTCAAAGTTTCCTTGTGTAACATGGGTGAAACTGTGATGGCACATGATCTCATTTTATAAATTCATAACAAATCCCAGACTCTCAGTGACCTTCATATTCATGGATATTAGGAGGAATGCAGCACGAAAGGTTTGAAAAAAGCCTGTCTTGTATTCTGGATACAAACCCCAAGAATAAACAACTTTGAATAGATGAAGTGGAGAGTTTTCTTTGCCTGTGTCTTGGAGTTTGGTTCATTCAAATGTATTTAGTTGTTATTTATTTAAAATTCAGGAAGTTTAAACAGGAAGAAAAAAAACCAACAACAGTCTCTTCTCTTATCTGGATTTTCAGGGGGCCGGAGAGGAAGAGGACACTGACTGTGTAGAGAGATTATGGAGAACTGAAACTCCCCCAATGGAAATTAGGCTCCTGCGCTAACACAGAATGATAATACAATCATTGACGGCAACTCACCAATGTTGTCTTTCTCTTTGCAGGAAATAGAGTAGCAGCATATCTCTCTGTCCTGAATAGCTGCCAAATTCCTTTGAAGGGAAAAAAGGTGCAAGAACAAATAAATTCGAGAATTGCGCACTCAGACTGATCATCATGGGGAACTGTACATGTTATAACTGTATAACATGACTATGAGCACGTTTCCAACGGACACTAGGGGGAGCCATTTCATTATACAAAAAAGAGAGAAATTACTGATTTTTTAAACCCCTCATCAGGATAAATGAGGTTAAACTGATGTGGGATTAGAAAACAGCACAATATATAGATACAAGGTTTTAATATGTACAGACCAGACAGAGATAAAAATAATAATATTCTAAAATTAAATCCCAAATTATACTTCGACTAAAAGTGTAAACAAGAATATTAAACATAAAACATCATCATGAAAGAGTGTGTCGTGCATTGTTGCACACTTAAACAAAAAAAAAAAAGACTAAATCAAATTAAACACATTAAGGATCATTTCTCATACTTACATTTTCTCAATGAGCTGTTTTTCATCTAGAGCAGTGGGGAGATCCCTTTTGTTACCGAGTACCAAAACCTAGAGAAAAACACATTACACTTGAAATCTGCAACTGCAGCAAAAAGTCGTCGTCAGTACCCACACACAGTTTTGCATGGCTACTGCAGGTATTGCACAAATCTTACAAACTGGTTTTTGCAGAACACTTACAGGAATTCCTTGCAACTGAGGTTTGTCTAATAAATTATGAAGCTCGTTTCTAGAAGCCTCCACCTTTTCTCGATCTGCTGCGTCAACCATGTACCTAAAAAACGAGAAATGCGAAACAGTTAGTAAAAGGTGTTTTACAGAAATGTACATTATGTCTGGTTCAGCGCCAAGTGCTTACTCGATTTCCTCTCATTTGTTTTTTCAGACAAACATGAAAATTGAAACTGAGATACTCACACGATTGCATTTACTCCCCGACAGTACCGCTCCCACATGCTCCTGAACCTCGGCTGCCCCCCTATATCCCAGATCTGCAGAGTGAAGGGGCAAATTATCACGCAATATCTTTGTTTCAATCATTATCACCTCCATGTAAAACTAGCACGCTACTTTTTTCAATTTTTTATTTATTGCAGTTACACTGTGACAACAGCAAAAAGATTTACATACCTTGATGGTGACGTTTCCTTTGGTGACCTTCCTCATATTGAACCCGACTGTAGGGATCATGTCTTCACTGAAATGCCCAGACTGAAAGAAAACACGTAAGTATAAGTCATTTGTCATAAAATGGTGTGACTTTCAACTGTTGAAAGTATCACAGCAAATCACTGCAGAGAGCTTTGTGGGTTACTAGAGCTGCAACTAACGATTATTTTCATTGTCAGTTAATCTGTTGATTGTTTTCTCGATTAATCGAATAGTTGTTTGGGCTATAAAATGCCAGAAACTGTTGAAAAATGTTGATCAGTGTTTCCCAAAGCCCAGGTGACTTCCTCAAATGTCGTGTTTGGTCCAAAACCCAAAAGGTATTCAGGTAACTGTGATAGAGGAGTAAAGAAACCAGAAAATATTCATATTTAAGATGCTGGAATCTGAGAATTTATTTATTTATTTTTTTTACTCAAACAGATAAATCGATTATTAAATTAGATGGCGATGACTTTACTTGCTGACAACTAATCGATTAATCGTTGTAGCTCTAATATGCACCTGTAGACAATTAATTCATGAGTCTCACAGTATAATCAAGCAACATGTAGCCACTCCTCACATTCTAAAATATTAATACTATATGTTCTGCCCAACTTAAACTAAAACTAGGTGGGGAAAAAACACAAAAGCAAACTGCTTACAAAACTAACTTCAATAAAAATGTACAGGAAATGTCCTTAGTTTTAGTCTTTCAAAATTTGGTGAGATGTGTCAACACAACAAGCATCAGGAGGCACTAGTATATATGTTCATTAAGACAGAGATGTCTAAGTGACTGTGAGTCAATTACCTTCACAAAGTGTTGTGTTTGTATTGTAACACGTATTCTGAACTTCTGAAATCCTGCCCCGACACACCCCCATATTATAATAAAAAACAAACCAGTACTGAAACTAATCAAAACTAAACCACAGCTAAACATTTCTTAATAATAAAAACTAAACCGAAATGAGCAAAGCCACTCTGAAAACTAAATGAAACTCGAATGAAATGAAAACAAAAAATAAAAAATGAAACAAAAATAAAAACCACAAAAAAACACAACACTATAATAATTCTAGTTCCAGCCCAGTAAGATGACGGAAAACAAAACCTAACAGTGTAACCGATCACTTAACTGTATCATACATTCCTATTAAAGTATAAAGAAAGTTTCCAACAAGGAAACAATAAGAGTCATATGCGCAGCTGTTTGTAACTATTAGAAAAAATCAATATAATTATGACATGCTGCACTCTTGTACTCAGAGCATCTACAGGTATCTTCATCTTCTAACCGCTTCATCCTCTTGAGGGTCGCGGGGGGGCTGGAGCCTATCCCAGCTGACATCGGGCGAGAGGCAGGGTACACCCTGGACAGGTCGCCAGACTATCGCAGGGCTGACACATAGAGACAAACAACCATTCACGCTCACATTCACACCTACGGACAATTTAGAGTTATCAATTAACCTAGTCCCCAATCTGCATGTCTTTGGACTGTGGGAGGAAGCCGGAGTGCCCGGAGAGAACCCACGCTGACACGGGGAGAACATGCAAACTCCGCACAGAAGGGCTCCCACGCCCGGGATCGAACCGGCAACCCTCTTACTGTGAGGCGAGAGTGCTAACCACCACACCACCGTGCCGCCACATCTACAGGTATGGGACACTTAAATTTAATGCTTTTAAAAGACATTTTCCAGATAATTTTGATCAAATTTAAGACTGAATTTTGGACAAATCATTTTTCCTTAATCAAGCAGCATAGGTAAGAATAAAGGTAAATAAGGTAAGTGTATTTGTGAGCCCGTGCAGAGGAAGGTTCCTTGTTTTTTGGAAGGTTTTTTTGTTTGTAGGAGTTAGGTCAGTCTAGATTTTGCCAAAAGCTAAGTGCAAGTATAAAGTAAAGACTTTAAATATTTTTAACATCACAAATGTGGACTTTTACACAGAAGAGCTTGATTCATTTTAACAAACAGAAATTAAAAGATAGATTAAGAAGATCAGATAAAATGTTTGTGGTAATGTTACTGACTTTAATGACTTATAAGTTTTAGTATTTTTAAAATTGAATTTAAGACATTTTAAGGCTTTTTAAGGACTGCAGACACTCTACTTTTAGTTTAACAGTTTTAATTACTTTTATGAGCATATGAAGTGGCTGTGCAGTGGCTCATTACACAGTACTTCAGATTTTAATGGTCCCCAGAATCTGTTCATAAAAGTTGCAGACAATATGCTGCAATACATGACTCTAAAAAAGTCTAATTTAACTATGAAAGAGTGGCTTGTTCTCTTTAAGCTAAAACAATAAACAGAATAAATCATTTAACATGAAAGCAAAACATTGTGTCTCCACATGTTCTGGCTTTTTTTTTGGCATTCCCCTTTTAACAACAAATCTCTCAAGCTGTGTCTTTTCCTTCTCCCTGCGCTGCTTTGTCAACCCGAAATCATGCACTGTCTGCTGTACACACATTTTACAGCACATGACTCGCCGGAGTCACCTGATGAAGCTAAGTGGAAATGACTGCAGCGGTCTTATGACCGAGGAAGGAGGAACCATCCCTTTAACAACCATTCACTCAGTCTTTTGTGTCACTGCCTGGTGGTGCATTTTTTTTTATCTTTTAAAAAGGAAAGATCTGGGTTATGTTCCAACCCCAAACCCAAACCCAAACCCAACTTCCTCCACAGATGCCAGCACTGTTACCCGATGCTTAGAGTGCACTGAAATCCAGTTTGACAAACTGCTAACTTTTCTATAAAGAGATCATTGTCTGAATGCACAATAAAATATGCACTGGTGGTTTGCTCTTTCTTACATCAACACTGGTAGTAATAACTCCCGCCTGGTAAAAGTAACACAAGTTTCTAAAGTAGATATTGCTCCTGAGATTTTTATTGAAATTCTGTGTTTCTTTAATTCAATTATCAATTAATCTACTAATAAATTTCTTTATTAGTTGTTCTTTTGAATGCATAAAAATTGCCTGGCAGTTTCCTAAAGCCCATGGATACATCTACAGATGACTTGCTTTGTCCAACTAACAATATAAGACAAAATTATTCAATTTAAGAAACAGAAAAGTAGAAGATCGTATCAAATGAGAAGCTGGAATAATTGAATTTTGGGCATTTTTGATGATAAACTGATTTACAAAACTGCTGCAATAATTATTTTTCAATTAATTTTATTCAGTTAATTAATCAATGTATTGTTTCAGTGTTTTTTATAACACACTTGTGAAAAAACAACAATCACTCAGGCCAGAACAACAGAACAGACTGCAATAGTCTCAACAGAAATTTGAATGGTTGCTGCATGTTTGCAACATATCATCACAACCACAACCCCATAAACAACTTCACAGAAAACCATGAAGCTCACGTTTGCTGCTAAAAACTCAGCTGCTCTCTAGTGATTAGCCAAGGACAAATTGCCCCACCAGAAATGGCCAGTTTTGAGAAATCCCTGCAAAGTTGCACAAAGTTGCTCAAGAGAAACATCTTGCAAAAAAACAGATGCTCTGCAGCCTCAGTCACAGGTCACAGCTAAAGATGCAATCTGTGTGTGTGTGTGTGTGTGTGTGTGTGTGTGTGTGTGTGTGTGCGCGCGTGTGTGTGTGACTTTATCACAAATTTGCATCCAAAGCCTCTGCAGTGTGAGTCATGTTAGATGGTTGCAACAGGAGACATCAACTACTGTTTACATTATATGCAACATTCAACTTCTTTATGCCACTGGCCACCTGCATTAAGGCAATAACTGAGAAAATTAGACGTAGAAGGTTTAAAAATACTTAACCCTGTGTGTGTTTACTGTCAGTGAGCCAGCTCCAGTTTTAACTCTTTGAAACAGCCTCCTAAAATCTGAATTTCCACCTGTTGCAGGACACCTGAACACAACACACACTGGGTTGTAATGTGAAATTGCCTGAGTGTGACCAGTTGTAAATGGTCAGCATGTTTTTAGGTTCACTTCCTGGTGGCTGACAGCTCTGAGCTCAGTGTAAAATGACCCCACTGTTTGTAAGTGATAATCTAACTCAAAACAAAGCTAATATGTGGTGCTGTTTAGCATGCTACATATATATATATATATATATATATATATATATACACATATACATATACACACACATATATATATATATATAGATATATATATAGATAGATATATAGATAGATATATATAGATATACCACAGTATGCGACTAGCCGGCAAGGAGGATCCACCAGCAGGATACTCGTTAGCTCAGCTGACTTGTTGACACAAGTCCAACAACCTGACTCAGTCTCAGGTTTGTTTGCATGGATGCTGAGCTCCCAACAGAGTCACCTTACACCGTTTCCGGACCCGAAAACCAGACAGTTTAGCATTAGCTTGACTCTTATCCCATTATTAGCGCTAATAGTATTAGCACTACACCTAGCAAGGCGGCTAGCAGCTGAAGACTTACAGCGATCACGTTTACAAATGTAGTTTTCCCCGAGTATTGGAGGCCGACCAGCGTCAGCTCCATCTCCTCCTTCCAAAACAGAGACTTGAACCAGTCCAGCAGCCGGTTTATTAGTGCCAGCATCTTGAGGTGTCGGTGTTCACACTCCCCTGCGGTTGTGTCTGTCTCTCCCTCCCTGTCAGATGTGGCGTCTCTCCAGCGAGGAAGGGAAGTGGGACGAAGGCAGCTGTCATATGACCGGTCTGCCGAGACGTGCGCCACAGCGCCCCCACGGCCACATAGGGGAACTACACCCAGTTTCACACAGCATTAAGACCTTCTGGATTTCTTTTTGTTAATGACATTTATTAGATACAGAAATATAACACTTTTCATTAAGAAAAACTACGACGGAGTATTAGGGCCACATTGAAGAAAAAAAAATCGGAGATTTCGAGAATAAAGTCGAAATATTACGAGGAAAAAACTCGTAATATTTCGAGAATAAAGTCATAATATTACGAGAAAAAAGTCGAAATATTATGAGATTAAAGTCGTAATTTAACGAGATTAAAGTCATAATATTACGCACACCTTCAAGCAGGTGGGCCTGCTGTGCTGGGCTGAGGGCTCAAACTAAACCACACCAAGCCAAGCCAGCCCATGACTGTTGAAAAGGGGTATAAGTAGCCTATTTACTCTCTTGATATACTGGCTCCTTTTCCTCCAACATTTCCAGGAACTTTTAATTCCAGGAATTTATTCACCTGGGTAAAATAATTCCTGGTAATCTGTGTGGTTTGCGTTTCCACCACACCTTAAAGTTTTAGAAAATGTACTCAAATCAGGATGATGATGATGAAGCCGACAGGCATGTCAGCTATTCTTCCATGGACTCAGTCGTTTCGAGTCGCCGACATAAAGTCCCGCTGAATTTCTTACCCAGCAAATACGCTCAAAAGAGCCTAGATCTTGTCATCCATCCACTTCTCGTAGCTTCTCTTCTTTTGCTCCATTTTCCAAATGATCAAAACACAAACGAAGTGAAGCTCAAAGAAATGTATAAAGTTTGCAGCCACACTGGCACGGAAGTGCGGAATGCTGCAAGTGTGTGTTCCAGTGGGAACGCGCCGAGGGGATCAGCGGGGGTAGGATGTGGTCAGTGAGACGTCACTGCTACCCGTTTGTTTTTGGAGTGGTTGGAAGATGTTTGTAGATACAACATTTTATAAAAATTATGGATTAGTTAAGACATTTAAAGGTCCAGTGTGTAGGATTTAAAGGGATATATTGGCAGAAATGAAATATATTGTAATATAGTAAGTATGTTTTTTTTGGTGTATAATCACCTGATAAGACATATTGTTGTGTTTTTGTTACCATAGAATGAACTGTTTATATCTACATAGGGAGGGGCCAGTCACATTTTTGTATCAGCCACTGAAGTCAGAAGCCCCTCCACGATGAGAGCGGTGAAAAGATTTTATTTTTACAGGTTTAAATCACTGGGTCCATTTGTAAAGAGAAAGAGACTTCTGCAGATAATGTGTCTCCCAGTAAAAACCTACTGAACATCTGGATCTTAAGTTATCAGAGAAAAAAGGTGAGCACAGGTTAGCAGGGGCTGACCTAGCGGCCCATCTTCAATGTGCTAAACAACGTCCAAGAAAGATTTGTAAAAAATTTGTGAAACAGCTTTATTTGTGAAACTGCTTTATTCGATCTTCTTACCAGTTTAAATCACCAGTTCTGTTCTGTTTTTTTTTTGAAGAAGGGGAGACCTCTACTAATAATTCGGCTCACAGTCCAAACCTCCTGGACGTCTGGATCAGACATGATGTGAGCACACATCACCAAGTTATCAGAGAATAGATAGCACACATTACCCGATGCTGGGCTAGGGATCCGTCTCTGACACTCATCTCGGGTCTCATTTTTAAAACAGTGCATAGGATCCACACTAAATTTGTGCATACAGACAAAAGCCAAAAATGGCGTGCGCCAAAAAATATTTGACAATTTCTACAGTCAGGCTTCCACCTCACCAACTCATCAATTCCCTGTCTCCAAAATGTTGTAAGCATGGGTCAAAGTTTCTCCCATCAAGTCTGTTTTTATAGATAAAAACTTTTCCGTGGGAAGTGGTGTACACCTCTTTCAGGCCTCGTTATGTGTGTATGTAGTGTTTATAATGAGACCTCTGGTGTGTTTGTGTTGGAGAGGAAGAGACCTATGTGGATAATTCAGCTCCTGTCAAAAAACTCCTGAACAATGAACACAGAAGGAATCCTAACTTAAGTTTCAGCTGGTTGCAATCTGCAATCTTCACCACTAGATGCCACTAAATCTCCCTAAATCTTACACACTGGACCTTTAAGTGCACAGCATTGCTTTAAAGCATGTGTTTTACAGTGTTTACATTAGAATATAAGACTGTTAATCACCTTTTAAGAAATTTGTCTATAACAGTAAGCCTTCCGATGAGTATTTTTTTTTAAATCAAAGCAGGCAAAGCTGGCCGCTTATCTTGTTAGGAGTGGCAGAGGAGCTGCAGCTTATTACAGCTGACATTGGGCAAGATGATTTGAGCAGGGTTTTTTTCATAGAAGCTGGTACAATAAACTTTTCTCAATATAAAGATAAGCAGATTCTTTCATGTGGTTTTGGTAGAGTGCAAGTTTTCCTGTTACTCTACATAAAATGCAGGCCCAACAAGAACTGTCTTTTTGATGTTGGTTTTAGAATTGGTGTCACTGTCGTAGTTGTAAAGCACAGTTTTGTTTATAGCACTAGGTCATGGACAGAAATGTTTAATACAGGGAGGATGTTTTTTAGACCACCATAACACCATAATGAGCCCAATGAAACTAAACTTATTAATAGTGCAAACTTTAAACATCTGTGAGTGTATAAATTATTAAATATCAGACACAAAAAAAGAATTAGGAATGTCAGTGTTTTGAAAAGTATTAATATATTTATTCATAGACTTAATAAGTTTTACAAAATAATCTGTACAGTCACACCACAGCCCTCCTTGAGACATTTTTGTGACACTGAGTAGCTCTACTGGAGCAAACAAAGAGTTAAGTGCCACCCTTAAGGGACACCTGAGCAGTTGGAACTGCTGACTTTTTCCAGATCTGTGAGGCTCAAACTGTTGCTTTGCTTGGTTTCATCCTGCATGATGAACGCGACCCCGCTCTCCTCCTTCGACAGGTGAAAGTCACTGGTGTTGGCGGAGATTGCTAAGACTTCCACTGGAGTTTTATCTGGAGCAGACAGAATATTTATATTATAATATATATATATATATATATATATATATATATTATTTAACTGCAAACCAAGGGTGGTTCAGTGACTTTGACATTTCTTTGTATTCGTGCTGACTTGTGCTTCTCAGTCACTTTGTCACAGAGTTACTTGGTGTGTTCCTTTGTCCTCATGGTGTGTGTTTAATCATAATACTAACTGATTAAAAGTTGGAAGTTCAGATACTGTGCAAGTGTATTTACACCTAACCCTTGACTACACAAGCTACTCTGCAGTGATCTGTTTTTACTCAAACATTAAAGAGTTGATCCTTGCAAAAACATGAACAAATATTTATTTACAGATCTGACACTTTTGAAAACTTTCATTGATGTGTGAAAATTTGTTTATCATATTCATCATATGTGTTTCCATTAAGGCAGACTTACATGTTTTGTGCTTCCTCAGGGTCTTTATAAAGGCATTAGACAGAAACACAAGGAGGATGAGAGAGAGCAAAACAAAGCCGATGCCGATGATCAAGTTAACGGAGTCTCTGCCCTCTCTGTGTGTCTCTGGTGAAACATCAAATCAGAGTCAAGTTAGTTCAGCTCAGCTACATACACTGTCATCAAGCAAAAGCATTTATTTTGCACCCACTTACCGCAGATTCCCTCTTTCTCATTAAAACGTGTGTTATCAGTGCATGAAGGCTCACACTGATATGAATACTCTATCAACCCGTCACTCTGGAGACTGGCTGCAACAGACAGATAAACAGTCAGACAGATAAACAGTCAGACAGATAGATAGATAGATAGATAGATAGATGAGTCCACCACCATGTTTTCTATCAACAATTAATTCTCATTTTTAGTGTAATATTGTCCCAAATTTGCTCCAGACTTAAAGTTTATTTGCAATATAGTAGCCAGAGCATGAATTAATGATCCCCTGTTTTTAGTTGGCAAATGTTAGCATGCTAATACGCTAAACAGTACAGTGTGGGAACTATAGCAGGGCTTTCGGGTGAAGCATTAATCATGGAAACATTAGCTGCAAGCATGTGGCCTTATTGCTTTATGTCAGCATATAATAATCAGTTGATCACATAAAACCTCCACATGGATATTGAAACCAAACATCACAGCTCTCCGCTGACACATGTGATACATATTGCCAACTAAAGGCGGGTACAGTGTAGTCTGCAGAGTGATGTACTATATGTTTATCAGCACAAATAACCTATGGGTGGGTCAAATAGGAAATCAGCCAATAAACACACATTTGTGTGAACATTAAATCAAAATCAAGTCGAGTCCTCATCAAAAATGGTTAAACTTACTCATCACAGATGAGAGCAATAATTTCCCACTCATTATCATCAATCAATTTTACATCAATAGTAGCCTAATTTTATGCATTATCCATGATAATGAAGATACAAAGAAAATAGAAATGCATGGCAAAAATAACACACTGTCAATATGTTGGAGACCCCCTAAATCTTAGCAAATCATGTTTATAGGGGAGCTCCTGTCTTATTCCTGAGTTATGAGAACGAGAATCACCCTGGTGATTACCCAATCACAGCATATTCACCTTTGTTTTAATGAGACAGATCAAGACAATCAAAGCAGCAAGAAAATGTGTGTGTAAATGGTATAAGCGGACTTTGTGTGCTTTTTTTTTACATCTGTGGGAGCACCTTGTCTGTCATGTTTGTCTGGCTACAGGCTACAGGCCTGTTTCCACCAAACGCTTTCGGTATGGTACCTTTGGAACCAAAAGTACCCTTCAGACATGGTACCTAGACATCTGCGTTTCCACTGCATGCCCTACCATTAAATGTGGGCGGGGTTGTTGTCACTCACTGCTCTGTCCAGCACTTGCTGTATTTCCTTATTATCAGTGACACAGATGAGCCAGCTCTCCCTGACTCCCCTGCTGTTCGCACTCCAGCATGTTAACATTGTCATTGTGAACACATTAGCATGCTGACACAGAGTGTTCCAGAAATGAGTCCTAAAACCAAGAAATGAGTGAGTATTTTAGCACTCCACTTCCCTGGTCTCAGAATCAATGGGTTTTTCGAATGGGTTTTTGGTTAGATGCCTAAAATAGGGTCTGTGGTTAACACAAGCTTAAGAGACTTTCAGCTTTTAGGTGTCTTAAAAAAATGTGGTTGCCGAACATGGCTTTTCAGCTTCGTTGTGGTAGGGATGGTTATTCATGCGACCATGGTGTAGTAAGTTTATAGCCCAACGTTAGCTTTTTACTTCTCGCGATTGCATTTAGTCTTAAGTTATAAGTCTGAAGTATAAGTATATCTATAGTATCTGTATAAGTTCATTTGTGAAGATTATCTTGCTGGACAAAATATAGGCTTTTTGACAGGGGAACCAGGGCAATGGTAACTCCTGGTCGACCTATAGAAAAACATCATTCCTTGTGCACTCTATTACCTTAACATCTGACCTTTAGTGCAGCCTCAAAGAGCCACCAGCATGACTGCGGACTCTTGCTCAAGTCAAACCACAGCTGACACAACTGGTGAAAAGTCTTGTGATGATAAGTATGTGTTGTCTTCCCCTTATCGAATGCTCCCAAAACTCAACACAGAGATTAATGTGTGATCATGGAGCAGGAACAGCCAGCACTTCTTGCATTACCTGAGACTTCTAAACACTTTGGCAGACACCTTGGGGCTTCCCTGACATTATGAACAGCTCTCATTTTACTCATTAAAAGTCCAAGCAGTCACACAGGACCACTTTAACCCATATTGGTGTTTGAGTGACAGATGTGACAACAATTAGGGAAAACCTTGTGTTAACTGAGATATTAATAGATTTCAAAGTATTGCATGTATACTCAAATATCATTTTTAAAGTCTGAATTAATGATGTGGCTTTGAATTAGATTTACCAGGTGGAAAAATGGGTTGGGTGCATTAATCCAGCCCACAGTTCTAGTACATAGCTGTGTCTAACCCACATTTAATTTCCATTGTGCACCTCAACACCCACAGACAAACACAGACAATACTAATCGACATATTAAAACCAGATTTGTGCCAGCTGCAGTTCATTTTCAAAGCACAGTTTATTTCTTTGATGTATAAAAACCTCACCTGTTCTCATCGGTTTCTCCCCGCTGACGCATTTGTTTTCCTCACACTTTGAACAGACATTGTTGGAGCACAGGAAACCAGGGAGGCACGAACAGTTCGCATTTGCGGTCGGTGTACATTTCTCAGCATATTCTAAAGACAGTCAAGAATTCAAACCACAGGACTTTCAGATGACAACAGTGTGCTTTTCTTCTATCTTCTTTATCCACTATTTCACTAGAGAGCCTCAAAGAGCATCAAAATCAGATCTTTCGTCAGTAACTTCAGCCTTACTTTGTTGACACGTCCTGCATTTCTCACATCTGTCAAACATGTTGGATTGGTCGGCGAAGTAGCCCTCCTTGCAGGGTCTACAGACGGTCTGCTTGTGCTCTGAGCAGAACTCAGTCATATATTTACCTTCAAAGTAAGAAACAAATCGAATCAGTCACTCTCAAGATTATACATAACATTCACTCACATCTGATTAGATGAAACAGATAAACATATTGATATAAAACTATACAACAATACAACATTCTATGTGAGTGTTTTAAATATTAATTATGTGTTCTACCTGAGGGACACAGGTCACAGCATCGACCATCCACCTCATCCTGCCCATCACCACAGCCTGCGGCGCGTTCTATAGTCCAAATACTCAGTAGGCACAGGGCTGCCAGGGGAGAGCTCAGATGAATCATTATGACCAGTGCTCAGCTTGTGTCTTCAGGGTTTTATATTGGCTGTTTGGCTGACGTCAGATGCGAGTGTGGTTTACTCGCCAACACATTGTGTGAGAGAGATGCTACGTTCAGGAAGTGAAAGACCACTTGCACATGATTCAACAGCAGCATAAGGTGAATGACAACAGTAAATACTTAAGTTAAGTTTTTGTATTGTCTAGATGCTCCTTCTGATTTTATTTTCTTGTAAAATTGAATTTTTTATAAATCTAAATTAGGGCTATGGCTTTCACGAGGGGAGCCAGGTGTTTGTTCATTAAGAGCAGACAGTATAGGTGATGCGTATAGGTGGGACATGTTGGAATATAATGATTTTAATGTGTTTGCTATTTGAACTTTAGGTAATGGCTTGATGTTAAATATTGTGATGAGTTCGGCTAATCTGAATGTGAGCACATACCGCAATGCTTAGATAATTAGTTTCATATATGGTAAAAAGAATAGAAAGTTATATACAGATAGTAAGGTACAGCACGTGTAGGGAGTTGTGTTGTTCTCTTGTCTTTCAAAACAGGAACCACGCCCCCACCGCCAGCGGGAAGGAGTCAGATTAACACGAGGCAGGGGCGTGGTGTGGTGAAGGAGGAAGTGGAACTGCCAATGAGAAGAGGACAACGCCTTGCGTGCACAATGACATTCTGTTACGCTCAAATATACTGGGTCGGGAAAGGACAGGAGGTCAGACTTCGCGAACTGACACACCTTTGTTGTTCGTCAGGGACGTGAAGTTGAGACCCAGAGCTCTATAATTTTATTCCTTTACTGCTTAATAAACTACATTAACTGAGACCGAATATCTTCTCCTATTGCTTCATTAAAGAACACGCAGGACTGAGCTCACACATAGCACATTGGAGAGTAGGATGAGACTCTTAGTCCAACAGACAAAACATTACGAAACAACATTATGGATTTGATAGAGCACATGGGGTCGTTGGAGGTGTCATTTCAGGTTCCGTTACGTCGAACACTTCTGCAGAAACTGTGGATAGAGCAGTGGAGGTTAAACCACCAGACTCAATAAGTGCTACAGAAATATCGTCAGACTCTTGAAACTATGATGAGTGTGTGATGTTGTGTGATGTGAGTGTGTTCCTTTGTCCACGTGGTGTATTTTTAACTGTGATACTGACAGATTTGGTCACATAGAAGCAGAGATGGGACCAGGTCATTGTTTTTCAAAGCATGAGTATGTCTCAAGTCTTTGGAATGAAGTCCTGAGTCAAGCCCCAAACCAAGCCCCAAGTCCTTAACTTTGAGTTAACAAGTCATAATGCACTCCTCTCCAAATGTAATGCCATTTTAACAACAGAGTAATAAACTTTGCAAAATCAGTGCTTCTCAATATTTGCATTTGTTGTTGTCCTATTGTATTTAACTCGTCTCATATTGGAAAAATGTCCATAACTTTCTTTTCCCAACGGTAATTTCTGTAAGACGGCTCTTCATTTAAAGGGATATTTTATGTGTCTGCATGGTTTATGTTTGATGTCTAAATGAAATAAAAAGATCAACATTAAGATTAGATCACTCAGGAAATATAAGAAAACGAACTGATTTAAAGCACAGTTTTAAAATAACATATATTTGGGGGAAGGAATCACATATTTTCAAGTCAAAAGGCCCAAAACCAAGTGTTGTCACAAGTTACTGGTGTGAAAGTCTGAGTCAGGTTGCAAGTCTTTTTGATTTTGTTGAGTCTAAAGTCATCAAATTTGTGACACTAGTCTGACTCTGCATAGAAGTACGCAGTCCACTCATCTTTGATTTACAGTGTTGACTACTTTTTGTCCTTGAAGGATCCTCTCCAAAATAGCCGACAAAAATAGTGGCACAACATAATTTTTAAAGTGAAAATCCTTTCTGCGAATGTGGAGATAAGGTTTCACTTGTGTCTACTTGTTTACTGCTGAAAAGCTCATCAAGGTTTATATGAGAGAGAAAGTAAGCTATGCAAACTACTGAATGTGGTTAAAGAAAACAGGAGGAAGACATTTAAAGTGTTGTGCTGAAGGTTTCGATTGTGGGTTTCAATGTGGATCTGTTTCCAAGTTGGTCAAATGCCAGGGTTTTTTAAGGGCTGAATGTAAAGAGTGTTGAATGTTTTATCTACAACCTGTCAGCTAAATGACACGTGATTGAATGAATCTTTTACTTTAAGTTCTTACATTGATAAGTTCTTACATTGATAAGAGTAATTCATGTATTCTTCTGTTTTTTTTCTATATTCATAACATTGAAACATCCATAGATTTAATTTACATAGTTTGAAACTGGACTCTGATAAAATGACATCAAGGCCTTCCAGCAGTCCTTTTCTGACTTGTGCTAGTCCACAAGTAGCACCTGATCACTCCTAACAGACAATAACACTATTGTCGAGATTAGACAAGACTGCAATTGTAGCAGCACAAACCCTTAGAAAAAAATATATTTTCCTACTTATCTGTTATTATTCAGTATTTGGTATTAGTCAGAAAGATGTATTTGCTGAGGGACTGAGACATCCACTACTGTGTGATAAGTGGGATTATATCTCTGTAGGTAACATGCATCGATCTATATTCTTTTATCTGCACCAGGTTGTAGTGGTCAAGATCAAATCTACAAAGCATATACTGGAACATGGAGTAGTTTTATAGTTTTGGAAATTGGGGGGAAAAAATCATTCATTAAAGCAAGCTCAGCTCATATGTCACTTTGCTGTGTGCCTATGTAAATGAATGGTGTTAAACATAAGACACTAAACCAGCACTGATCCTTTTTTTTAAGCTAAATGACAACTAACATCAGTAATCATTAAGCCATACAGTGAACGTGACATTAAGAAGCCAAGTAACTGACACATACCATATTCTGAATATGACTCAGTGTGGTTCCTGGAAAACCCGTAACCTGCAGCAGTGGCTCTCAACCTGTTTCATGTCAAGGACCCCTACATTAAAACACATTAGGTCACAAAACCCCATTTGATAAAGATTTCGCTCCATGGACCTCCATCTGAAAAGACGCTGGTGGTTAGTTATGATTAAGAGCAGGGGCCAGGTGCATACAGGATGTGTATACACAAAAACCACGCGTACGCCTTTTCCCACACATGTGCACACCTCACGAATTCTTCAAACCAGGTGTACACACGGTTTTAGTCAAAACAGCTGTGGGTGATATGATACGGACAATATCAATATACAAAGAGGTGTTTAAGGGTGTTTCCAAAAACATTTATTGCAAACAGTGGGTGTGGAAATGACGCTCATGTCCGACAACTTATAAAACAGAATCAGGTGTATGCACGGCTTTATAAATCTGACATGCGCATTTCTGCCTTTCTGCACACACACACTGTTACTGTAATGAATCTACAGTTTTATGCATCTGGCCCCAGAATTCTAGTCGTCAGCTCCATTTGGGGTGATAACTCTGAAGGAAGTGAAACCTGTGATCAAGGTATCACTCTTATGACGCTAAATAGTGAAACGTAACTATTCCCCATTTTTCAGGGGACCCCCAGAACCCACCTAACCACTGGTCTACAGGGTGAGCACACAATAAAAGCAGCAGCTGTGTAATATAATCTTACTATATAATGACAAAAACACTGTCTGTGGGTGTGTCTGTGTCTGTGTGTCTGTTCCACGTTTTTCTCCTCACTGACTCGGTCAATCCATGTGAAATTTGGCACAGTGGTAGAGGGTCATGGGAGGATGCAAATGAAGCAATATTACATCAACTGGCCAAAGGGGGGCGCTATAGCAACCGATTGAAATTGCAAACTTTGAATGGGCATATCTCATGCCCCGTATGTCGTAGAGACATGAAACTTTGCACAGAGATGCCTCTCCTCATGAGGAACAAATTTGCCTCAAGAACCCATAACTTCCGGTTATGCAGATTTTACGCCATTTTGAATTTTTTGAAAAACACTTAAAATCGATCTCTTCCTAGGAAGTTTGACTGATCTGCATGAAACTCAGTGAACATAATCTAGGGACCAATATCTAAAGTTCCCTCTTGGCAAAAGTTGAAAAACTTACTAAAACTGAGCTTCTATAAGGCAACGAATATTGTGGAGGGCGTGGCTCATCACATAAAGGTGTATAACATCTCAAGGGTTTCACCGATCACCACGCAACTTTGTAGGCATATGACCACACATAATCTGAGGGGACCCCTCCATTATTGACCCGATCAAACAAAATGGGGGCGCTAGAGAGCTAATTTCTTATCTAGGCCTAACCGCCATATCAATTTTTACTAAATGTGGTAGATATGTAGAACAGGATGCCTCAAGGTGACTGGAGAAATTTAACTCTAATTGGCAACTGGGTTGCGCTTTTTTCTAATTTTTGGTATGACTGAGTCATGGTATGGTATGCTGTACATAATCACGGAAACTGTCACTGTGTCATTCTGTCAGTCAGTCATTCTGTCTGTCCCACGTTTTTCTACTTACTGACGTGGTCAATCTATGTGAAACTGCACATAGGCATTGAGGATTGGCATAGGTAGAAGGTGACAAAGCTACCAATGGGTATGGACTAGTATAATTTAATCTAAAAACAAATCCTTGTACTACTAACCCCACAGCATGGAGGGGTTTCCTCAAGGTTTCAGCAGCAACACAGAAAACCACAGATATACAGTTATCAGTGTGAATAAGGGTTCAAACAACTACGTATATATATTTATAGTCCACTCAAAGAGTCAAATGCTGTGAGTATTTCAAAGATGGTAACCCTGGATTCCATTTTTCTTCTGACAAGTGTGAAGTGTGGTTGAGCTTGCACCGGGTCTTCTGTTTGTTTGCAGCACACTGTGTTGTGTGTAGCCCCCCTGTGTAGAGTAGGCAGCCTCAGCATGTGACTGTGCATACTAATTATGTCACTTGCATGGTGCAGGAGGGACCTGTGCATTATGATGTATAAAGAATTTTACTGCTGTCACCTTACTGTAGGTGTAGTGTGATTGGGTTTGTTGACATTTAGTGCGGGAGAGGTGGAGTTTCCTGGCAAATGCAACACGGTAGTCCTGAGATTACAGAAGAAGATTACAGAAAATGAACAATCAACAATAAAAGAAATGATTAAATTATTTCTCAACTTGTAAGATGTGAGAATTGGTCGTTTTTATCTGTAATTTCATTGCACACTGAATGTTTTTGGGTTTTGTGCAGTTGGAAACATAACCTTGGGCTCCTGTAATGGAACATTTTATATACCACATAATAGATTAATCATAACATAATCAAAAGACTGATTAAAAACAATCATTGTCTCCACAGAAACACTGATTAAAATATCTCTGATTATGTGTCCACACTGACTCATTCTGAAAGCACACATAAGTAGGTGATAAATAGTGACGCATGACTTGCGGTCCTGTACGTTTTTAATGGCAGAGCCTGATGTTTGCTGTGGCATTTATTTGGAAGGATTCCAAATATTCCAAGGATTGGGCTTTTTTCTGTAGAATTATGGCTGCGATCGCCTTAGATCACTGGTTCCCAATCCCCCTAAGGATCATCGAAGCTTCACTGGGGGTCGCTAGCCCTTCTGTATTTTCAGGACTGTCATTAAACTTTGATAAATAAATTCAGTAGTTGCTCATTTATGTGAGGAATTCTAAATGAAAGTGTTATTTTTAAAGTTAGGGGTATTTTTCAAGATATAAACTTATCATAAAAAGGAAAAGTACAGAGTTAAAGCAACCAAAGAACGAACTGAAGAAGAAAGTGTCAGGGAGAGGAAAACACTGACTTTGTCAAAACAAAACAAAAAAAAGAAGAAGCCTATTAAGTATGCATGATTGTTTAAAGTAAAAATTTTACACAATAGAGAGAACTTTATAAAAAGTTCCTGCAGATATCAGGGAATCTCATCTCTGATTAAATATTCACAGAAAATAATTTGCTCAGAGTTCATCCAAATCGCTTGTTGTGCAGTTTATCAGTTGTTCTGTACTGTTACTTTACGCATTGAGTATGATATGAAAGATCCATCAGATATATCACTTTGTCAGGGGTCTTCAGTTTAGGCTACTCTCTCTCTGTCATCTACACTCACACAACCACATGGTCGCATGTTTGAAACCTCCTACAGGATGTGAGACAACCATAGACGTACTTCCACGTAGTTCTCAGCAGCGTGAATCGTCACCGTGTAGCCACAAAGGCTGATACAGACACTGCAAACAGCTGGATTTCCCTTTACAATGCACTACACAAGAGCCACCCACTCTGTAGGCTTTGTGGTGAGGGTGGGTGGAAGACATGTGCACTCCTTGAGACTTCAATGTGACCATATGAAAACTCACAAAAGGTTAGCGTACAGTGTGGCATTTAATGGCACGGGATACAGAAGTATAGTAGGCATTGCCCATCATTAGAGATGTTATTTGTAGTATGAAAACACACAACCACAAAACCCACAAGGCTTAATATGAAGATACAGGAAAGTATTCTCCGCCCAAAATGTTCATGTTTCATTGGCTGGAGGGGAACTCCACTAAATTTTCCACAGCACGGTCTGTTTACAGGTCGTGTGCAGTATGACTGCATGCGGGGAAAAGATGTTTGAAGCATACTCTGTATTAAAAAGATGGACGACACAGCTCCTCAAACATGAAGCCAAAACATCCTCACTGCCCCCTGGTGGCTGGCTGCAGTATAGGCCATAAACCCCGCCCCCTTATGTTAGCAGATGGGACATGGGCCAAATTAATCAAAGTACTTCTTATTCCCAAAAATGGTTTCCGTAATTTACTTATGTATGTTCAAGTTTTCATATTTCTGATAAGTTTGGTTATAATTAGTTATTTGATACTCTGAAGATGAGGTTTGATGCCATGATTGACAGCTGTGTGTGCCAGTCGATGTGCTCATGATCAATTGCGCTCTTTGAGTTTACCAGCTGTTAGCGGCCCGAAGCTACATTAGCTGCTATTAGCGCAAGGGCACAGTCACACATAAGCAAATGAATGTTGTTGACTATGAAGCAATATTCACGTTGAATTTTGGAGGTGCTCGGTGTGACTCACACGGAGAGCTAGCTTGCTGGCTAGTGTTAGCTAGCTTGCTAATAAATACCACAAAATATGATGTTATTGGTACATTTTCCATTATCATATGTTCCATGTCTGTCTTCTTCATTGCAGCCAAGCACAGTCTCTTATGTCGCACAGTATTTTTCATTGCCAGTATCATATAGTAGCCCGGTAGTTTTCAAACTTTTTGTGCCCAAGGCACACCAAAGAGCAAGCCAAACTCTCATGCACACCTGTATTTGTATCTGTGCACAATAGCTTCTATAACGTGTGTTATCGCTCTTATCATCATATAAGACAGTAAAAATAAGGAAAATTATAGCTGCTGCGCAGCGATGGGTCGGCTCCGGGCATTTTTAGGCAATTCTGAGCAACCTCTGGAACCTAAGAGGGTCATCTACCGCTCTGAGCTAATTGGCAAGTAGCAACTCAACAGTGGCTTCACAAATTGAGTAAGCCATTCACTGTTGTGTAGGAAAGCAGCCATCCGTGCATGGAAAGGCAGATTTGAAACCACTGTAAAAAATTCAGTTATTAAGACAAAAATCTGAAAATACACATATTGCATCTAGACAGCATGGAGATGTTGTAACAATGATTGATTTGCTCCATTAGTGAAAAAGTGATGTTTAAAATTGCCATTTTTACATTGACTCCAATCGTTCACATTAGAGGAAAATTCAAAATGCTGTCAAAAATTCAGTTTTTGAGATAAAATTCTGAAATTTGCCACACATCATCTACCATGACTCTAGAATTTTGTCATTTTTTTCATGAACATTGAAGATTTATTTAGCAAGAATTTGCATGTATATGTTTACAGTACCGTTTACAGTCAAACATTTTGATGCACTGTGCACTATTGGCTTGAGTTTACAGCTGAGGATATCTGGCATGAGACTGGACCTTTGTGCAAAGTTTGGTGAGTTTTCACCCATGGGAAGTATGATTTCCTCGGAAGAAGAAAGAAGAAGAATACCTAGGATTACAATAGTGTCCTGGCAGCTTAGCTGCCCGGACCCTAAAAAGACAGGTAGCTTTCATGATACTGTCTACTCTTTTCTTTAAGCGGTAGGTTGTCTTCGCTGTTGCTTTGTTGTAATTTGCTCCATACACTAAAGCGATCCATTGTCCCCATCACGGCTTTCTTCCTTTAAATGTTATCATCCCTCACACTGGCACACACTTATAATTCCCATGTGCAAACGTTGCTTTGCTACCTGGAAGCTAATGTTTTATTCACCACTTTGCTCGCATTGAATGGAAATGATTGGGAGAAGAATATTTGCCAAGGTAACATCACACAATCATAACCCACTGAACTGTTGGTGGCCCAGATACATTGTGAGTAATGTAGGCACCAGTTTTTGACAAGGAAGAAGAATGTGTGCGATTAAAAAACGACTCGGACTATCCATCGTGAAAATGACAGTGTTACAGGAGTGCAGTGCCACATTGGTTGAGTACTCTATTAAAACAAAGAGGTGTTTTTACAAGGATGGCATGTGGTGGCACCACCCAGAAATGGGATATTCAGTTTTATAGCAACAGAAAAAAGACACTTTAATGTCAAAGTGAAGACAAATGCAACAGATATGTAGGTCTGTATGTACTATGCACAAAGGATATGTGTTATCTATAATCAGTTGGTGGCGTGTTGTTCACTGACTGAAGGTATTTCTACAAAAAGAGAGGGTTTGGTTAGTGTGTTGTTTATATTTCTTTGAAACCACCCACTGACTTCCTGGATCACTGACATTTACTGAAAGTATCTGCAGGGACTGTTTCCAGTGTGCAATATCTGCATAGCACTTTAACAACTGCCCAGACTCAGTTTATTAGTTTAATTATACAAGAGCCAACTTTATTTAGAAAATCTTTATTCACACACTCTCAGGGTATTATAGTGCAAAATCAAAGAGTGGACAAAACAGAGAACAAATACCAGAGACAAAATACATGACAGAAACAATACGAGTACAATAAGAGTGACATACTAACTCCAGGAACTTAAATACTCTACTTAAGTACAATTTTGAGGCACTTGTTCTCAGTTTGAGTATTTCCATTTTATGGCACTTAATACTTCTACTTTACTGCATTTCAGAGGGAAACACACTTTTTACTATATATATATATATATATGAAAATATTCATGATGAATTTACAAAAATGCAACACACTGTCATCAAATCAAGGGTTTACATCCTTTCTGGGGCTTCTTGTCACATTTCAGATGTCTTGGAGATATTAGATCTAACAAAGGGACACTTCCTCTCTAAACTGTTCAGATTTCAGTGTTCAAATTATCCAATATTTTACACATAAAAAAAATCAAAGATTAGAGAAAGGTACAAAAGCTGACAACAGATTTGCATCACTGATTGTTTGTTTTCTTTTCTTCATATTTCCGAGCCCTTAATAATTTCACAACCCCTACAATTTATCTGGTGACCCCCGAGGACTAAATTAACTGACTGCACAAACAAACTTAAACAAGCTCTGCTTCGGCCAGCAACAACAGTAAAATGCTGCTTACACACTGATACATATATATTAACAATCTCATTAAAGTATGTGATGTATGATAAAACATATAATATCCTTTTTTTTTTTATTTTTGCCGAGTACTTTTACATTTAACATAGTTTGACATTTTTCTGCTATACTTCTGTACTTTTCAGGACTTAAACTTGTCATGGAGTTTTTTTTACATTGTTGTATTGATGCTGGTGTGTGACTGAAGGGTCACAATACCTTGTCCACCACTGTTTTTAGACAGGAAACAACAGTTGAAGTATTCCAGCAGAGGGCGCTGTCAACAGACTCAATCAGGTGGAACAATTAAAAGCATTTTCCAAGTTTCAGTCCCACAGTGCTAGACAGATACCAGACGCCACACCAGAGATTCGAGGGCCTCTGTATCTGATTTCTCAGTGAAACATCAGTGAGTACAAATAACGAGGGCATGCTTTCATAACTCCTCTGACTGAAGTGAACTGGGGAAAGTCTCTCCGGTGAGGTATAAACAACATGAAAGTCTTCACATTTAAAACATCAATCTTTCCAACGGCTGAAGCGAAAACATGACAGGAAGTATCTCTCAGTGGGAAAAAGAGGCATATTTAACTCCACATGGGGAACTCCCCCAACCCCACACACTAAGCATGTTTTTTTTAAAAACTCCTCTACCTTTACAGATCTGCTACCGCAACCCAGCTACCGGTGGAACAGAACTGAATAAACAAAACATGCTAAAAATAGAGACCGAAAGTCTGCATGAAGAGAGTAAAATGTTTTTCTTTTCTAGTAGTTTTTTTGTTTGAATAAGTGGTACTTATTGTCACTACCTATAGCCACCTGCTCATACTGTATATTTCTCAGAAACCTGTCACTCGCCCCATTATATCACATTATATAACACTATAGGGCTTTAAAAAGCAGCAAAACATATGTATATATGTGAATTCTAGCAAGAGTAAAAAGGACTGTTAACATTAAATACTGTAAGGTATTCAGTGGCATAGTTTCTGAGGTTATTATGAAAAGAATCTGCATATCCAAATTTTCAATAAATATTAAGGTTACACAGAAAGTACATTTTTTGAGTAAAATTATCTTACTGAAGAAAGTATAACATCTGAAGTAGTACTATTTAACTTTAAATTGATTTTCAAATGACAAAAAGTGAGGTACGATTTAAACAAATCTTTCACATGATTCTTCTGATATTCTATTAGAAAAGAACAAACAAAAGTCAAATATTGACTATACTGCAAATTACGAATACACCTGCTAAAATACAGATACAGTAGATGTTTTTGTATGATGTATTTTCTGATTTAAAATCAACAGAGTATGGAAGAAATAAGTGATCAGTCTAAAATGATTCATATGATGATTAACTGATCTCACAATTCACAGTCAAAAGCTCACGAGTTTCACCTCATCACTCCACAGGATTCAGTTTGAGAGAGGACAGGCTGCCATCGCCACTTTCCTCAACCGGCCTCCGACACAATGAGTCCTTTTCTGAAAACAAACATTAAAGCATAAATTGAAAAGATATCATTTACAACACATCCACAATTAATATCTATATTACCTGTCTTTTAAAAGAGCAGAGCAGGGGGCAGAGCCAAGAATAAAGGAACACAGGTGGGCAGTGTCATATGAACCAGTAAAAAAGAACAAAATGTTTCCTACAACAATGAAAAACGAAAGAATAATGTATTTCACTTTAGCGTGTGCATGAAGTTTAATGTTAAAAGGAATAATCTGGCAGGAAATATGCTTAATATACCTAATTTATATCTGTACAGCAAATATAAAAACGTCAGCTAGCAGCCTGTAGCTTAGCTTAGCTTAGCTTAGCTTAGCTTAGCAGAAAGACAGTAACCAGGAGTCCAGGAGACCCTGCTGGTTGACTGTGACTGTGGTGGGTTGCTGCAGCTAGCCAAGAAATAGCTTCTAACTCCCCATACAAACACAATGTGTCATTTGTACACTTTGATTTTTGAATTATACAAACAAGATATAAGATGTCAACTAGTAAGCTTTAGAAGTGCTGGTGGAACAGTAGGTTGAGTTTGCTACCATTGAACAGATCGAGGCTGTTTCCTGCTGCTTCCAGTCTTTGTGCTAAGCTAAGCTAAGCTAAGCTAAGCTAACTGGCTGTTGGCTGTAGCTTCATATTTAGCATACAGTAGACTGACACATAGAGACAAACAACCATTCACGCTCACATTCACACCTACGGACAATTTAGAGTTATCAATTAACCTAGTCCCCAATCTGCATGTCTTTGGACTGTGGGAGGAAGCCGGAGTGCCCGGAGAGAACCCATGCTGACACGGGGAGAACGTGCAAACTCCACACAGAAGGGCTCCCACGCCCAGGATCGAACCGGCAACCCTCTTGCTGTGAGGCGAGAGTGCTAACCACCAGACCACCGTGCCGCCCCACAGTGGTAAATTATTTTATGAAATGTATCCGGAAAATGCTTCAAACTAGGAAGCTGAGAAGAACCGCACCCGCAATTATTTTCGAATGCCATATTGAGTGGTATGAGATCGGAGCACCAACAGTTTGGTGAACGGCAGTAAACAGTCGGTGCGTGGATGCTTTGCGAGCCAGACACTCACACTTAAGTTTTGAGCTTTAATTCCGCAGTAAGCAGCTGTGTGTGTCTGACTGTGAATGGTGGAGCTACTGAACAGATTTGTGGAGCTGTTAGTTGCAGTGCTGGCTGTTAGCAGCTAGCTCCGCTTGTTAGCTACTGAACCGCAACAGAGTGAGCAGCAGCCAGCCACCAGACAAAGTCCAGTTTAAATCACAGACCCTGTGAGAAGCCCTCCAGACTTACATTGCAGATTTACAGAGAATTCAAAGTTATTTTTCTGCCTCTTAACAGTGACTGTGATAAATCAGTTTACAGTGAACCTGGGTACAAATCCTAGTTGTCCAGTCGTCTCAAACTAGGTCTCAAAGTTTGAGATTTTGAGCTTTTCAAATGATGGTTAGTAAGTATGTCCTCATAAATCCTCCCTTAAACCTGCTATAAACTCTGCAGAAGAAATACAAGTTTATAAATGTGTAGCAATTATTTGCAGTTGTATAAAAAACATGTCTAAATGGAATTTCAACACTTGATACCCTCTGATACCTGTATTAGCCTGATTAAATGAGTTCAAAGAGCAAAACATTTTGACTAAAATGTAATGACATTTCATCATCAATACTATAACTATGAAGACTAAAAATAACTAAAATGTGACTAAAACATTAAGCATTTTCAAAAATAGTTGCACAAAATTAACATTCTCATGCTAGTAGTAGCAACCTTCTCATAAAACTCCCAGCAAGAGACCAAATTTTAATCTTGCAACATACGTGGTACAGCTGGTTGAGAGGTAATGTTCAGCTTGCAGGTCACAGCGGTCAGTACGAGCAGTCCAATAATTCCCAATATGAGGAGGGTCATACCTGAACAAGAAAAGCAAGCCATAAGTTACCTAATATTACTCATTATGAGGTTGTGTCATAAAAAGATAGCAGCAAATGTTCTACCTGGACCAATGTAGGCGGCTGTGTCTGGCGTGTGGGGAGGCTGCCCTTTGCTCGTTGGGGGGTCTCTGTATCCCAGAGCAGCTGTGGTGATGGAGGTGGGGGTGGTAGTCGGGGTAGTAGTGGTGGTGGTAATTATCCTCGGAGTTGGACGCTGAGTTGTTAAACGTTTAATTAGAGTAACAATTTTGTTTAATGTGGAGGTTGTATTGATGGAAGGGTTACTCTCCACATCTGGATTACAGATGACATCTGCGGTGTTGCTTCCTGCATTTGTCTCTCCTGATTTACATCTAAAATGAAGCATAAAAGATACAGCTGTGACTACTTTAGAATCTGTTGAAGTTACATTTTCATAATGCATATACAGAGTTTTTAAAACACTGGAATACAGGAGACATACTCTTTCCATTTTCGACAGGACGAGTTGATGCGTGTGCTGAAATATCCGTGTTCACATTTTGAACATTCTGGCAAGAAAAAAAAGAATTAATGCAGAGACAATCTCTTCAATATGATGAACGCAGTGTTGTGTGATCCTTCTCCGTACCTCCGGATTTTAGTTCAAATCCAATTTCACATTTGCAAGTGGAAGAATCACTCTCCGCGGGAACGAATTCTCCACGGCACTGACATTTTGTGTTTGTCTCTTTCGTGCACGCCTCTTTAACGGCACTTCCATAATCTACAAACAAAACCAAAAAAAAATCAGATGAAATGGGCCACTTCCTTTTTGGCTCTGATGAAAGATTCATTTGTAATTCTGTTGCCAGAATGTGTGAAATAACACAGTCTGGCTAAGTTGCTCAGCTACTGCTTACAGTATATTGTTCTATTTTATGTATTTATTGTAAAGTAAACCATACCAGAGCCTGAACACTTACTGCTATCACACTTTCTACATGGTTTGCAGATGTGGGAATCGTTATCTTCAGGATTATAATATCCAGTGGGGCAGTCTTCACAAGGTTGTGCAGCTCCACCACGTGTTCGTCTTTGACCTTGATTTCAAGTTCAGAGGCACACAAAGATTAAGAGAACGTTGTAAAGCCAAAAATGTCAGTATATTCTACAGCGTTATGCTGAATGAAGAGGAAAATTACAGCGCGGTACAAGAAAGTCATACTTTACCTTTTGGGCATTTCTGAGCATCCAAAACAACGAGCTGATAAAAAGTTAAAGTGACTATAAGCAGTTTGAGCAGAACCATGTTGAGTACTTCAGAACCGACAGGTGCTACTGAGCGTTTCCTTTGTGAAACAACGCAGAGTGCCTGACACCACAGATATGGGATTCCTGTCTTATATAGAGCTGACACCCACGTGTATTTTCATTCACGAGCCAGCCACTCAATCTTTGTCTATTTCAGATGGAATCCTTTAAGGTTTGGTGTTTGATGAGGACACTAATTAGCCCAAACTTACAATGTATTTTAATGACATGTATAAAACTTTGCAGTGAGAAGAAAAAGCATTAATGTAAGAAAAATTGTTTGTAAGCTAATAAGATCCAGTTTGTGAGTGGCAGTTATAGCCTACATTATTCTGTCTATGTGTGCTGCTTCGGTCCCAGTTCTCTTGTACACAGTTACATATGATAACGTCACTTTTTCTATTTTAATTGTGTTGTTGACAGATTTTGTTTATAACAATGCATGTGGACAGGAGTTTTTTTTAGAACAAATGGAGGGGAAAAGCCTGTTTACACATGTGTGAGCTAGGCCTAATGCTGTGTTCACATGGAATCAGACACACAGTAGACGGACAACGCTTTCTGGATGCATGCATGACAGTATGTTGCAAGAGTGTTGCTGTATTGCTTACAAAGAATGGACTAAAATATTTTGAATAAAATTATTTCATGTTTACTATTTTATGTCATTTTTCTTGTAATGTCTGGTAATTTGTTCCGATGGCCAGTGTTTTTGCCTTCTGTGGAGGAGCTTCGTAACATCCAGTTGTAAATCTAATTGCGGAGGACGACAAAAAACTTGAAAAAATATTCTAACTTTATCAGCAATGTTGTATACCTTTAAAGCGGGATTTATAGTTGTGCGGCAGACCCTACGCTGTAGCCTATGCACGTTGCCTACGCCGTTGTGAGCATTTATACTTGTGCTGGTATGTCTGTGTCACTCTGCAGTTACATCTCCGAAACACTAGTTGGCGACGGACGTTTCTGTGAAGTGCTGTAAAGTTTAGTTGATTCAAAACACACCCAAAAAACACATTAAATATGGCTTAATAGAGACAATTTCAAACACAAGGATTTTTAAATCAGCAGAAAATTTCACATTACTTTTTACAAAGCCTTTAGTCTCTCTTTTCTTTGTCAGAGTACTTTTTCTAATGTCAAGAATGGACTTTGACACTAAACATTTTTTTAATTGTCCTCATTTGCAATGTTGTGATTTGTTTACAGTAGTTCTTTCTGTTTTAAACAATATACGTTAATGTATATTACAATAAATTGCAAACTTGTGTTTATCTACATAACAATATCCTTAAATTAGAAAGAACATTTTATATAACATATATGCATGACATTTTAGTAAAGTGAATCAATTGTGGTTACACATTCTGCTAATTTGATTGTTCAAAAAGCCTTTACATGTCTGACTCAACTTGTAACTAAAATATATACTTTGGTGATGGATCTAATTCATTATGCCAACAGACATCAAAACTTAAAAAGTGACAGTCATTTTCCATCTTTACAGGAGCAGCCTGCTCCATTGTAAATGTTTTTAGGAAACAGAACATTATCATCTATAACAGCTTAGAGCTATTTTAGCATGTTTATTAACCTTTATCTAGGTTTTTTTTGTATTCTTTCAGGACTAATAGGGAAAAAAAAGTCTGCGGTTAAACTATCGGAAACTATGCAGCTTTATGCTTTTTTGCCAGTAAGAACATGACATAGTACCTTTGCATATAAAAGTCAAAGAGCGAATGGAAATAACCACATGCATATGATCAACCTGCAAGATACAACCACACAAATGCTAGCTTGCTTCTGAAAAACGGATGTTGAAAAATCCGCCTCTGCTCAAGTTTTAGCTGGCTGTCGTTTAGTGAAATTACGAAAAACATTTTAATAGAGGGTGGCAAAATTCTTAATGTGTTCTTTATCAAGAGACTGGTTGTCATGTTGACTCAATATCAACAAGAACTAATCTATAAAGATTAAAATTAACGCACATGATGTGATGAGTCAAGCTGAGCTGGCATCACTGAAATGAAGTTCATTTGATGGCAAGAGCTCAGAGTGAATTTCTATATTTGTCAATATGTTTATCAGAAGAGAGGCCCATTGTTTGTGTCTAAGTGACATCATAAAAGGTTATCATCAGGCTGGCATGTCTAACCACACAGGAGATAAACTCCAAGACAAGTTTCATAACATTTCAAGGAAGCACAACTTTAAACACTACTACTGCTACTAGGGACAGTTGTAAAAAAACAAAAAAAAATCAAAAATATACATTTTTCATCTTACCCGTAGTGCTCTTTATCAGTAGGAACAGGACAAATATGTCCAAAAATAGCCAAAAATGGCCATTACAAGTTTCCAGAACCCAGGGGGATGTCTTCGAGTCTCTTGATTTGTCCGACCAACAGTCTAAAACCCAAATAATTACAATTTATAGTCATACAGCAAATCCTTACATTCAAGAAATAGAAACCAGAGTTTGGCATTGTTGCTTGACATTCAATTTAAAGGGATAGTTCACCTCTAAATCAAAAAACACATATTTTTCCTCTTACCTGTAGTGCTATTTATCAGTCTAGATTGTTTTGGTGTAAGTTGCCGAGCGTTGGAGATACTTTCCATAGAGATGTCTGCCTTCTTTCAAATACAGTCAAACTAGATGGCACTCATCTTGTGGTGCTCAAAGCGCCAAAAAAAAATACATTTTAAAAACTCAACAGCAATGTCTCTTTCCAGAAATCATAGCCTGGTTACTGAAGATAATCCACAGACCTTGTTGTGAGCAGATTCATGAAGGAACTATTTTCTTTCTGCTGAACTACACCCAGCAACTGTATCACCATGCAGAAGTAATGGACAAGGGGCTCGAGCTCATGGCAGCACAGGATAGAAACATTAATGCCGTCTTCAAGTTCATAGGCTTTATTCTGGATTCTGGATCATCCCCTCCAAATATGACGTGACGTTAATTACACTGTGTCACCAGACTCTGTAAAGTTAAAAAAATAATAAAAGTGTAAATTGTCCCACCCAAACAGGCGCAACAACTCTAACTGGGGAGTGAAGGAGATGTCAAACAAGCACAGTCTGTACACGCACAAGCAATCATAAGAAGAGGACTGATCAGGCAACATACTGTGTTGGTGGACCATCAGTGTGTAGGGTTTTTATAATACATTCTACCATATATGCTTTCGCATGAACATACACTTTTGCATTCTCCACATTTTGCAGTAAGAAGAAGCATGTGGAATGAATGTTGTTTCCGCGAACACACAAACACATGAGACTGATAAGGTAATAAATGAGCAAGCATTGTGCGATCTTTTCATTTTCATTGCCTATGCACAGAAAACTAACCCTATAGAGACTGGGACTGCACCCAGGTTGAGGTAACACAGAAATGAAAACTGAACATTTTGTGTGTCAGCATGATGAGTAAAATACAGATATACAGCTGAAAGAAAGGAGATAGACAGTAGTTAGTGTCTAAGTCATTCAGGTTTTGTGCTCAGACTTGGCTTAGATACACCCAAATGAATGAGTCTACTATATGTATGGCTACAAGACACTTGATTTTGAGTCATAAATTCTCATCAATATATTTGTACTGCACAACAGTGACTGCAAAACTAATTTATAGATTGAGCTAACGAAAGTCCTCAAAGGGTTTAGAAGTCCTTTAAATCTCAGTTTGCTTAGTTATTATTAAGATGAATTAAGATGCTTCAAAGAAGACAGTTCCAGTACAGTTGTAGTAAACTACCATCATTTGTAGATTTGTTGAGTCAACAAAGTGTTTTACCATAAATTTGACAAAACCATAAACTTTCTGTAAGGGAGGGAGATCAAGTCCGATCATTTGTTGAACGACCTCGATGTGCCTAGCGGACCTCTCAATGAAATATCTTTTTCTTTCTTTTTTGCTCATGGGCTCAAAATGTGTTGCCCTTCAGCTGTATAGTGTTAAAAGTTCTACAGAGCAGATGTTTCATGCTTACTAGAGGAGAAAGTAATGGGATTTTTAACAGATTTTTCCAGCTGCATGTTTCTAAAATCTATATTAAGGTCACCGTCTAAATGATGCTTGTCATGTAAGATCTCTTCACCCTCATCCTGCCAACATATTTAATAGACAGGGACTGCAGACTGGGGTCCCTGGGGACCCTAAGCATAAACTACAGTAAAGTAGAGCCATCATAAGAAAATGCTAACTTATTTCTTCTCAAAATACTATTAGATATGTAAGTAATGTCATCTGACAAAACAAAAAACATACAGATTATTGCTGTTTTGGAAAAGGTATTGTCAATTTGTATATTGTCTAAAATGAAAATATATATATATTTTCTTTAATACAAACTATCTTTTAGCCTACTCTAAATACAATCCACCCTCCTTTTCCGAGCAGATTTTTGGACGCCTACAGCAGCAGGTGCAGTTTTCCTTGAATTGATTGATTAAATTTGATAGTCATAAAACATTTTATACATCTGATTTTAATGCCATCTTACCTCAGAGAAGAGCAGTATTTAGGGTCATCATCAGAGCATATGAGGAAATCTGTGTGCTGCAGCTGTCTGTTTGTCTCCTTAAGAGTGACTGACCTTAACTGAGTGATAAGTGCCTCTACCCCACCTGAGAGAGAGTGAGTGAGGGAGTGATGCACGATATTGGATTTTTTGCAGATATCTAATATATCGATATATAACAACTTATTTGGCTGATAACTGATACCAATATCGATATAACATCTTTTTTCCCTCACCTAATTTTAGCGATCATCGAGTCTCTTCTGTAGTGGAATTAACATCATATTATGCATGCATACTCTTATTGTGATGGCCCACCAGCAGATACAACACTTTTCAATGTATATCATATTCAAAATAAGAAAAAGCATGTTGGACGACTGATACTTCATTTTAAAGCTGATATTGGCTGATACCAAAGATGTGCTGATATTATCATGCATCCCTACATTAAATTAGAACCCATGGCAAACATGAACTCAGTAAATAGTTCCCTCTTTTAAAACTGCATAGGAGAAATTTGGTGCTTTGGACTGGGGCCCCCAGGACCCCAATACATTGGTGCTTTTAAAAAGCAAAACAGAAACAAAAAACACAACGATATGATGTCATTAGGAACATACTGACTGACAAACTCATGACAAAGTGGAAGGATAGGATAAAGCACCTGTGAGATATGAAAATAATATACCCCTAGTCTGCACACAGGACGTGCTCTGATTCATGTTTCCTGTAGTAGCGACATTTGCTTGGAATACAAAAGAACTGGTTAGCACAGTGCTCGGTTACTGCGGTTGAGTACAGAGGAAAAAAACCGAAAAAATCCAAAGAAACATGCAGCACAGTAAAGACCAATTTTTGCATGAAGATATAATTCTTGCCCTGACTTTGAGGCTTAAATCCAGGCTGAACCTGCACTCACATCTTTACTTATTTTTATGTCTTAGTTTTCTATATATATATTTTTTATTTATGTATGCCCTTTTTATTCATGTTTGAATGCTGAAAGTTGTAATATGCCATATTTCCTTCAAAATGCATTATGTAAAGCATTCTGAAACGAGTTACATAAATTAACTTTGGTTTGGTTTTCTGTCACAGTGAGATTAAATGCAAACTCCAAGTCACAGCACTGACTGTTGCCTCCTCAAAGGCAGCTGTTGCAGCTTTTATGTAATGAACTCTGCTGTTTCATAAAGTAGAGATAATACTCAAAACATAACTATGAATAGTTTCATTTATACTAAATGCCGTGAGCCAAATACATAATGTTGCCGTCATATTAATTAATCAAAGTTTCATTATGCCTCGTCTTGATGTGTGTGTAATTCCATAAGGCTCCAGTAGGTGGCGATAGGACTGTGGCTTACAGTGTTTTAAGAGTAGAAGAAGAAGAAGTACTCACGACTGCAACTGCCGTAATGCGACATGTCGAAAAACAAACTGGATGAAATGCGGCACTACTGAGCAATACTTGATGTTGTTTAGTTGTTAAAAGAGAAACTGTCACACCAGGAATTTTACCCAGTAAGTGCAAAGCAGCCACCATCTTTCGGTGTACTATCAGTTTCCCCTTTGGCGCTTTTTGTACTGAAACACGTCTTAAAATTGGGAAAAATCCGAGTAACAGTTGGGTTTTCCTGTGTATAACAAGGAACTACACTAACCGCATTCTGTTGCAGCGGGTTCGTCTAGTGATCCTGCCCCAAAAAAGCGATGCTGGTCACCGTTTTCTGCGCGCCGAGGGATCGCCCAGAAACCACCTTCGCCCTCGATGTGTCCCCGGAGCTGGAGCTGAGAGACTTTGTAGCACTTTGTGAACTGGAATCAGGAATCCCAGCAGGGGAAATTCAGGTAGGACCCGGGCTATCTGTAGCCAGGGAGCTAACGGAGCTAGTAGCTAGCTAGCTGACGTGCTAGCATGAATCGGACTTTTGATGGACGGGGTGTTGCGAAACTTCGTTTATGAACAACAGAGAAATTTGTCGACTTGTTTCCCTAACGGTTATTAACGGCTAAATGCTGTTAGCCACACTTGGTGACTTTAAGCTAACTGAAAGTCAAACTGAAAGCAAATTAACGAAGCTAACTGTTGTCATACTAGTTTACAATCGAAAACGATACTTGTTCAGGCTAACGGTAACGCTTACACGAAGTCAACCAAAAAAAATGATATTCTTATAGCTTTAATGAGACAATTTTTGTGTATCTGGTGCCCCAGTAACGTTAGTTAACGGTTTCGTCATGTTAACGTAAGATAAGAGGGACACGCTATCTTGACAGATTAAAATATGGTCTCAAAAACAAACCTTAACGTTACCCCAATAAACTGCATCCAGTTTGAACAGTGATATAGGTTACAGGGTGTGTGAATAGTTTTATTAAAACCTCAATGAGAGTTTTAACTGCCAGTTTTACGTTTATTGTGAAAGTGGAGCTATCAGGTTTCTAGTCTTAAAATACACTATAACTGAACCATATTCAGTGTGGCCATGCCATTAAAACCAACTCAGAAAAGCCTCTATTTCCGGTTGTATTGAGACCACCCTAAAACTTCAATTAAAAGCCTGGTCCCAATTAAACGCCCAGTCCCTTTTACTGAACCGGTGTGGCTACACATTTTGGCAAATAAAGGCCTGTCTCAATTAGAAGCCTGGTCTGGTTGAAAAGCAGTTCATTTGTATATAACTGGGCTGTTGGTTACCTCAAAGTATGGGTCCATTACTCGATTACTGTGCAAGTTATTCATATTCCTTTAGTCCATAAGGGTCCTCAGATCAAAAGAATCAAAAGGGTTTTTCATAAAAATTAATCCAAGTTGCAAGTATTGTTTTACCAGGATAAAGTGGTGTTTTGTCAGTATGCAGGGTGCCATAAGCCGCAAGTGCCGTAACTCACTTGATTTGCTGTCTGTCAGAGCTAGATCAAATGATTGATTCATAATTGATATATTATCTGAAGCCTAATTTTTATACAATCAATACTCATACTGGTTTAAATAAACATGTTTAATTGTATTTCCTGATTTTTTCAGAGCAACAGTTTTGAGTGAAAGGAACCGAGTTTACATTCAACTCTACTTTTGCTTTAAGAGCAATAGGTAATGTTGGAGTGAGACAAAATAACATGGAACTGAATAGCTGAGGAATCAGCCGAGAGATAGACTGGTCAGTCATTAAAGTTTAAGGGTCCAGTGTATATGATTAAGGGGGATATATTGGCAGAATTGGAATATAATATATGTTTTCAAGTATGTTTTTTTTAATCACCTGAAAAAAAAAAGATCATTTATTCAATACTTTAGAATGAGCCGTATATATCTCCATAAGGAGCCGGTCCTCCATGTTGTTTCTACAATAGCCCAGAACGGACAAACCAAACACTGGCTCTAGAGTGGGCCAGTCACACCATAGTTAGCAGCCTCTCAGTGATGAGCAGGGTTGGAAAAACACTGATTTTATAATTTGAAATTAATTTATTCAGTGTTTTTACCAGCTTAATCACTGTGTCCATTTATATTGGACATGAAGAGACCTCTGCAAATAATTTGGCTCCCAGTAAAAACCTGAACAATGAGCACTGAAGGAAATCTAACCAGAGGTTTCATCTTTTTGCAATCTGCAATCCTCACCTCTAGATTAGGGATGGACGATATTTGATTTCTTTCTGATATGTAACAACTCATTTGACCGATAACAGATATCAGTATATCCACATCTTTCCCTACGTAATTTAAGTGATTGTCAAGTCTCTTCTGTGGTGGAATTAACATCATATTATGCATGCATACTCTTATTGTGATGGTCCACCAGCAGATGAAGACATGAAATACAGTACTTTTCACTATATCTAATATTTATTCATTGTGTAAATTAAGAAAAAGTATGTTGGCCAATTCCGATATTTCGTTTTAAAGCCAGTACTAGGCGATACCGATGATGTGGCAATATCATCGTACAGTCCTACTCTAGATGCCACTAAATCTCACTCAATTTTACACGCTGCTCCTTAAAGTTAATCTGCAATTATGGAAATTTGGTTAATGGTTTAGTTTAAATTCAATTTCCAAGCAAAAATGCCACCCCCCCCCCCCCCCCCACATTAGGATTAGCCACTTTTTCTGACTGTACAGTGCAATCCATTACTACTTAGGGGTGTAAAACACAAGTGTAATCACAACTGGATATTATATCGATTCTTTGAACAATGATACAATATTTGCTGATATCACAATGTCTGCCATGATACGATTTTAATTCAGTTCATTTCAGTGGCTTGCATTCAGTATGGGACGGTATCAGTAAATATCCTCACTGTCTTTTTCTTAGCTGCTTACCTTTGTCTGCCTGGTGCTAGGCAGCTAGTACTGTTTAAATATTTAGGAAGGAGGTGTGCTTAGACAGAAGTGACACAGACACGCCATGGGAATTTAAAAACAAAGGCGTATCTCAAAGATGACAATGTGCAGCGATGTTTTCACTCTGGATCATTGATCATAAACTGGATATGTTACTCCCCTATTACTGCTGTCTTAAAAATCAGGGTTCCAAGATCGCCTCATTTCCCTTCATAAATAATACAGCTTGGTCAGTTTGTTATAAAACGTGTGTGGGTTGGCAGGAAACAAAGTGAGGATGATAAGTTAACCTAAAACAAATACATTGACACCACGACACCAGTCAAGTGGCTAGCAGTAATATAACCTTGTAGATCTGGATTGTAAGGTAGTTGCTGCTGTCAGGTAGATCTCCCAGTTGACCAGCCAGTAAAGCTATATAACATATTTTAGTCTGTTTTACTTACAGGAAAATAGAGCTTGCAAAATGATGAAGACATGATATAAAATTCAAATCTGTATATTTCTGTAAACAGATCACCTATGTAGAACAGCCCCTAAAAGACCCTACTCGTGCCTTGGGGACCTATGGCGTTAAGGATGGAGATGTGGTGGTTCTCAGGCAAGCTGACAGAAGGCCACCACCAACTCAGCCAGCCTTTCCAGGTAACCCACGTGTTTGTTGAAATAATATAAATGCTATTGATTTGGATCTGTTGCCATATTCCCCTTAAGATGTCAATCACTGTACATTAAGTTCCCATGAAATTGCTTTCAGGGTGTAATATTCCTCCGTGGTTTGTTGTTTTTCCACAAGATGACGACTGATGGGTTGGGACTTGACTTTGAGACCAACATAAATTGAGAGTTCAGAAATAAGCAGGACAAGAACAAAAAAAGGACACAGATGGATAACAGCGACTGCTTATTTCACTATTTAATAGTTTGAGCATTTGACAGTGGAACATTCATCTAACCTGTGTTACTGCTGCTAGTTCTAGTTAGTGACAAGCAGGTATTTTTTTTATCATGGGAGGGGTTGGACGGTTGCTCCAAAATCAAGATAAGATAGCAAAAGTATGAGGAAAGTATGTGCAGGTTACAGGATGAGAAATGTGTTGATTTTAAAAAGCAGAGGTATACATCTAGGAGCACAAGACAACACTATTGAAAAGACATGAAGATGAATGCATCATCTATTTAGTGAGCAGAGTTCTTGCACATGCAAAATGCTAACCTATCACCATTTATCCTCCACGCTCCTTAGGTCTGCCCCATATTGACTTTCGTTCGATCACAATCCCCGGCACCTCTTCTTCAACTAGTCAACGCGGTGCGATAAGGCCACAGCAGCAGCAGCAACGGGCTCCACCAGCGCCCTCGTCACAGCCACAGCCTCAGCAGCCGCAGCGCGCCTCACAATCTTCCACGCCAATGGCCTTTCGTGGTTCCTCTCCTCAGGGGCTGGATGACCCTGCCTTACTCCAGCAGATGCTATTATCTAATCCACACGAGCTTTCACTCCTCAAGGAGCGAAACCCACCGCTTGCTGAGGCCCTGCTGAGCGGAGACTTAGGTAAACAAAAAAAAAAAAAAAGAGCTGTTGATTGTCACCTGCCACGATTTATGTTCACCTGTAATCAGATTTGAACTGGTCTTGTTACTGTAACTGTCTCAGAGCGTTTCACCAAAGTGCTGCTGGAGCAACAGCAGGATCGAGCCAAGAGAGAGCAGGAGAGGATCAGACTTCTGACTGCTGATCCTTTTGATTTGGATGCCCAAGCGAAGATTGAGGAGGACATCAGGTATAGTGCTGAGACCATACATTTTTTTTTGTTGAATATTCATTATGCAACACATTATACCTCTTGTCTTTAGCATGGTACAGCCTCAGTTTTACTTCCATAATGAGATATTGTGGTGTAATAATTAAAGGGCTGGGTATCATTTAAAAACATTACGACACAAGCTTAAAGTGATACCGATACCAGTACATTACTTCATGCAGTTCCCATCATGTGAATGAAGTGGCGTGTAACATAGCCATACTTTCAAATGTTTTCATGGCATCTCAGCATGCTGAACTGTCAACTTCTTCAACAAACCACATCAGGGCTTGACGCTAACTTTTTTCCCAAGGAGCACATGTGCTCCTAAGTTGAAAAAGTAAGGAGCGCACAAAGAACTTTAGGGGCACAATGTAAATTGATCAAATAATGTGTTTTCCGTAATAAATGTGATGCAAATAGACATTTACAAGCAAAATTATGTAATGAATTTGTATACAAAATGTACAGAAAGGTAAAATCATCAAGTTTTGAAAAAGTAGGCCTATTGCAATTTAATTTTGTCTTTAATGTTATTATCTTATATATATTATCTTTGCAATATGATTATCTTATATAATGTTATTACTATCTTAAAACATTCTCCAGGTCCTCTGAAACTCTGCAGGACTTAAGCCTCTTTCACACAGAGCTTTCGCGGCGCCCACCACGGGGTAGGGCGCAGAGGACAGGATTTGGGGGAGTACAGGCTCGTTCAGGAGCTACAGCTCCATGGTGACCGCTTCCGGGTCTACTTCAGGCTCTTCTCTGCTATTGGACACGCAGCGCCGAGGTGTCGTCACAACGTGCAGACGCCGCAACATGCGCCCTCTCGCGTGCCGCTCAGCTCGGTGGCAGAGCAGTGCACACTTGCGCCGCGGTAGCACATACACAATGAATGGGTTCATCGGCGGAGGTCTGCGCTTTGCACGCTCTGTGTGAAAAGGGCTTTATTTCCACCCTGCCCAGCAGCGGTACCGTGGCAAACGGTCCCTAAAGACCTCTACACATGATCAGCTGTAAAACCACTTTGCGCTGGCTGTCACATTGTTTGTCTATGGAGAGGGCAGCAACGCCTGACAAAGCGGCACCGCTACCCTTGGCGTCGCGCACCGCTCTGATTTTCCGCCCGAGCGCTGCGCTCAGAGTTGAAATTATTTGAACTACGGGGAGAACGGAGCAGGCTTCCCCAGAGGTCCGCCGCTTAACTTGGTACATCACTTTGACTTATTTCCATGCTGCCAGTGGACTTAAGCCCTTTTCACACGGAGCGCGCAAAGCGCAGACCTCCGCCGACGAACCCATTCATTGTGTATGTGCTACCGTGGCGCAAGAGCGCATTGTGCCGACAGTGGCTTGGAAAACCGCCCATAACCGTGTCACACGGGGAAGAGGGAAGAGGGAAGGCGGCTGGAGTTCCTCCAACATTTGCGGTTAGAGTATCATATTTTTTTATTGACAAAAATATAGGCTGCTTCGGCTGATTTTTTTTTATGCGCACATGTGCCCCTAAATATTTTTTACAGTTCTCACACATCTATTTTTAGTCGCAAATGCGAGTGAAACGCTCGCACTGTCGAGCCCTGCACATACTGTATGGGTTGTAGCTGCTGCTGCAGGAGTGTGAGCTTTTCCCTGCTGACAGTTGTGAGAGTCTGCTCAGCCGCATGCACAATGACGGGACTAACTGTTAGCCGCTGCTGCTGTATTAGCTCGTGCTAACTGGGCAGACATTGAACTGATCGTTTGTCGGAAGGGGAGGGGCTCTGGAAACGGCAGCAACAGAAAGTTTGCTGATTTGGACGGTCCTAGATCAGACCCCTTGCGCAAAAAGGATCGAATGTTGTTATCATTCGATAGTATGATAGTATCATACCCAGCCCTAAATTATTTTGTAATGTAATGAAATTTGCAATTTTCCTGAATTTGACGAGGTTGTTCACCAAAGTAAGGCAGCATGTTTTCATTTGTTTTAAAAAACTCAAGCCTCTTCTTCTTTGTGAATATTCCAGGCAGCACAATGTGGAAGAAAACATGACCATTGCAATGGAGGAGGCCCCAGAAAGCTTTGGACAGGTGGTTATGCTCTACATTAACTGCAAAGTCAATGGGCACCCTGTGAAAGCTTTTGTTGACTCAGGTAATGAGCATTAAATCCTGATCCCATTTGTATACGTAACAAAATTCTGGCCGTAAATGGGAATGGTACTGAAATGTTGGTGTGCTGCTAGATTGTGCTTTAGTTTTTGTTTGTATCTTAACAGATAAATAAAAGAAAAGTGTTTGTAGCTCAGTGATTTGAAAATGTATCAGTATCTGAATTCACTGTACTCGGAGAATACGCTGATGCACACAGGTCTGCATGTCTGTAAATTATAATCGATTTCAGCCGCTTGTGTCTGTGATCTCATTCCCCTTGTGATTGTTACAAGACCAGTGTGACTCAGCCAAGATCTGGAAGAGTAACCTCATCCTGGTGCACAGAAATATGATACATTTATTGCACCATGTGGGCTTACACAGCATTATATTCCCCTTTTCATTGCACAGGCCAGTTTAGGTTTTTGATTAGGTTTAAACATTTTATCTTGACGTTCCTTGTTTTTAGGAGCCCAGATGACCATCATGAGCCAAGCGTGTGCTGAGCGCTGTAACATCATGCGGCTGGTGGACCGTCGTTGGGCGGGGATTGCCAAGGGAGTGGGCACCCAGAAGATCATTGGCAGAGTTCACTTGGGTGAGTGTCGTTTTTTTGTTGTTGTTTTTTTACTTGAGAAACACTCTATAAAAGCGTCAGACTAGTTCCTTCCAAAAAAAAAAAAAAAAAAAAGTTATATACAGATTTTGTTGACTTGTTCCTACTTACAGTCGCACAAAAGCTGTGTGCAGTTTGCAAGCATGCTGAATGGTTAGATAGCCTGTCATAGCACAATGACTGGGTGTTTTTGAGTCCACTTCCTATTGACGTTCAACCATAATTACGGTTTGAAATGAGTAATTCCAAGTAATGATTTAACTGTGGTGATTTAATGCAACTTGTGGTTATGCTGTGAATTGCTGTGAAAGGAAAGACGTCAGCGCAGTTCAACAAACACAGAGTAACTTCCTGCATATCCACACACTAGCAAAGCTTACTACTCAGCATGTCTTTTAAAACTGCAAACAGAGATATAAAATGGTGTCAGAGATTGTCTAACACTAGGGAAGGTGGAATCATTTTCCCTCAATCTAGGGATGAGAACTGATAGATTTTAGTGATGCTAATGCCATCATTGATTCATTTTATCTGTCTGATTCTTTATTGATTCCTGATCAATTTTCTGTGTGGAAAAAAGTAGGCCTACAGAGGTTTTCAGCATCAGTGCAACTGTTTTATTATCAATTAGTTTAAACACACTGTAGAAAAAATTGAAAAAACTAATGCATGTCCTCATCTCCTACAGGCTATAAGATTTTAGCAATCTGTTAAGTTTATTTACACTGTGCGACATGGATCTAATAAACCTAGGTTTGATGTTGATGTAAGCAGACTGTACAATGACAGCGCCTACTGAATCGCAGAATATGACGCACGATGCAATAGCTCCCCATACTGAGTGTGCAAGGATGCTGCACGGGTTTTAACTTCTTCAACTGTGAAGCACAACATAGAGGGTCACATTAGTAACCTTAAGTTTTGTGGGAACAATATAATGAGGTATGTCTGTGTGATTGATTGTGTTTGCTAGCTGCTAGGTTGCTTACCTGGCAGCTGCAACTCCGCCACTATTTCCTTCCGTGCTTAGTCCTTCTTTAGGCATTGATTGTAAGAGCTGGATGACACATCAAACAAGCAAGGCACCTGCTGCCAAAACTCAGCAAGGTTTTCCTCTTTGCTGGAACCCCACATATTGCCTCCATGGCATGCTGGGTTTAGCGCAAGTGCATCATTTCATGCTGCATTTCTATTGGTTGGTTAGTAGACATAGGTGGTAACAGCAGTCACACAGTAAGATGGTCATCCTAAACTTGTGACACCATCAGAATTTTATCCCAGCCTGTCTTTGATGACAAGATTGTGACAACGGCCAACCTTGAACCTCTGTCACTGTGTGAAGGAGGACCATCGTTTAGAGCCACAACCAAAAATATTGCCACATTTCTTTTGTTGGTCATCTTTCATCTGGTACAGCCCAAAATTGCGCAGTGTATACCAGGCTTTGCTTGAAATTCTCATTTTGCAAACATTACAAGCAGCACTGTCATCGTTCTTCATGAAATGAAGCCACACTTTGGACTGTTTTCCCCTCCACTGTTACTCCTTCTCGTTGCAAGTTTCCTGCAGTGTATATGCATGAGTTTAACTGTATTGTTTGCAATGCACAACTGTTCGAAAAACATGCTGGCATTGATAAAAGAATTGATAGGCTCAGAGGCATATAATTCTGATAGATTGGAAAATTTGGAATCGGTTCTCAGTTTCCATCCCTAATTCTCTCAGCTGCGTCCATACTCAATTCTCTGCTGGACATTTCAGTGTAGTTAAAATTGTGCTGTCTCGTTGCTCTCATGTAGCTCAGGTCCAGATAGAGGGGGACTTCCTCCCTTGTTCTTTCTCCATCTTGGAGGACCAGCCAATGGACATGCTGCTTGGCCTGGATATGCTGAAGAGACATCAGGTGTGAGCCCCTTTTATCTGATCACAGTATGCTGTGCAGTATTGGAATGAATTAGTTTTATGTTCTCTGTACACAGAATGTAGAGGAAAGTTGAAGAATATCTGGGAGCATTACTTGTCCTGTTTTTCTTGCAGTGTTCGATTGACCTGAAGAAAAGCGTCCTTCTTATAGGCACTACAGGCACCGAGACTCGCTTCCTGTCTGAAGCAGAGCTGCCAGAGTGTGCCCGCCTGGCATACGGAGCAGAGGGGCGCGAAGACGCCCGTCCAGATGAGATAGCCGACAGAGAACTGGCAGAGGCACTTCAGAGGTCCATACAGGAAAGCGGTAAGAAACAGGCTGCCATCCCTGCTCCTCAGCCTGTTTTTCATTGGGCTTGTTTGAGCTCCGTTAGAACCACATTTGCATGTGCCACTTTACAGCTTCTTACTCTCAACCCCATTTATGCAGTCATCTGAATTTCAGTCACATGATCACTTCATGTCATCACCTCAGCAAATTAAATGTGCTTTAGAATAAGACGAGGTCAGGACATTGAGAGATGCCTGTCAGGAAAATATGATCATAGAAGATAAATTAGGTTTTGGATGAGATCAAGCTCTTTAGGCTTAAAGGGAAACACTCATGATTTGTTTGTTTTGGCTTGGTTTTTTTTGTATTTAGAGTGTCCTTGGGTTGAATGAAAGGCAGTTAAAACTGAATTTATCATCATGATGAAACCACAGAGCAGTCTTCTGTATGCCTTTGTCTAGTTTTTAGCTGCCCTTTGTGGATGTGCTATTGTCATCATTTGCTGTGGTTTTTAAACACCCACTGTATAACAAGATATACTTTGGAGAAAACACCTAACCACTGATGGCTCCATTCACACTTAATGGAGCCTAATCACCAGTACTGAGTGTGTCTTCTTGCAGCGAGTTCAGTGTAGACTGTTAACATTTTGTCAGATTCTGTGTTAGCCAACAGTGCAGATGGATCCTGAAGGAGTGTGAAAACAGCACTTGAAGCCACCTACAGACAAACTGAAAGGGACATCTAGTGCCAGTAGAGCCGTTGGTGGTGATTTGTGCGAGCAGGATTATGCTACACAGTAAATCAGTGAGATATGGCAGCAGCATTACAGAAATGTATTAGAATCAGAATCAGAAAACCTTTATTGTCCCTTGCAAGAAGCAATGGAAATTCGTCTTTGACGTGCTCACAAATGTACATAGAATAAAAACACAAGTTAAAACACAGTTTAAACATAGAACATCAATGCAGAATAAATACGCATACGTATTGCATTTTTATTGTGATTAATTCTTCTCGTAATTATGATTTCTGTATCAAATCATCTGCCATGTGGTTGAACAGTCACTAAAAATGCCTGCACAGTGTTGGCACAGTAAGGATAATCACAATGTTTTAAACAAAAGACTTACTCTATGCATTTAAAATTAGGTAGCGGTGGCATAGTCGTGTTGGTTAAATGGTCGGTTAAGGTTTGTGAGATAGCTTTCTAATGATTATGAGATGACAATCTCATGTGATGTATTATGATGAAATATTGTGTAGTATTACATGAAAGTGTGTTTGTACAGTTGTCAGTCAAAATGCTTGCCCTGGCATAACCGTTAGCATGATGACCTGCTAATAATATTTGACTGTAGCTGGCTGGTGTCACTTTATCTCAGTGTTTGGGCAATCTGATGAGATATACCAAGTGCTGACTAGTCATTTAATTCAGTTTATGTCTCTGTAGCTATTCTATACATATACATATCTCTGAATGTATGAGGACATTTTTGCCAATGTTGAAAATAAATGAGCAGGACTGTTTTAGACAATATTGGCCATTTAGATGATTTCAACATCCATGTGATGAAGTTTTGTGGTCTCTCAGGTATTTAAAGGGATGTGTTGCAGATTTTCAACCAGGTCTGTGTCACTGTGGTTTGGGGTGTATGTGCAGATGAACAATGTCTGGCTTCCCCCCATGCCAGCAGCACCAAGAATCCACTGGATGACACGAAATGCATCATCTGGCAGATTTTGACTGGCAGACAGGCAGGGAACTCCAGTTGCTCATGGCCCGGGAGTGGAAGGGCACCTTTACACCGTTAATGTGCACACACTCCCCACACTGGGGTGACACAGACCTGGTTGGAAATTGGAAAAGTATCCCTTTAATTCACTGGATTAATACAGACATTCTTGTGCAGTTACTTTGTCCATTAACATCATGATATGTAACAATATTGCGATACAAAGTGACACTGTCTGTGATAGATGAGTCTATCCATAGCTCCAACTCCTACTTGGGTATAAAAGTAACTGTTGGAGGTTGACTGTAAGAAGAAATAGTACTTTCTCTACCAGCTGGATCTGTTGTAACATTTGAGATAATCACAGCATAATCACTGAAGTGTTTCCCTTTTAATGCTTTTCAAGGCTTGCATTAACATTTGTGCTATTGCCATAGATGCACTTAGTCTTTGTTGTTGTTGTTTCCATCAGCCAGTCATGTCGGGTAATGGCTGCACATTGATGAATGGAATGTAAACAAAAGCAGCAGCAGTTGAGTCGTAAAGAATTTGTGTGGACTCTGTTGTGTAATCAGGCATTCCTCCACTAGAGAAGAGGCATCAATCAGCTGTTGAATCAGTTTTGGTTTTGATTATCATGGTTAATTTTGATCCAAGTGTCCGACTTGCGTGACCTCGATTGAGCTTTCTGAGGTTCAGTGACAGGTTATGTGACTACACTGTGACCTCTCTGTTAGGACATAGGCTCAAGTTGTTTTTGGATGACACTTTTCACATGTGTGTGTGTGTGAAAAGGCTGATAGGTTGGTGCATGCTCTGTGTGTGACTGCTAACTTTCTCCGTCCCTTTGCATGATGTGTGTGGTGTGCGCCCTAACCCCCTGAGCAGGACAGCACTGATGCATTTGGAGACAGCTGGAGAGGGCCCTACCAACCAGGTACTGCAAATTCACAAGTCCATTGCCAGTGCTAAGTCCATTGCTATTTATGTCTTTTATTTTGCTGTTATTTTGCTGCTGGATTGGTTAATGGATGTTGTACTTTTGTTTCCACACATCATGTATTTATTCTGAATACATATAACTGTTAAAAACAGGGAAATGCAGCACAGGTTACAAACTATATGTGCAGCGGGTATTCAAGAATTTGAAGAGTTTCAGTAAGGACATTTGAGTTATTGGTTGTTTCCTTAAATGCATATAATCCAAAGTAAAGGAATACGTTAAATGGCCACTTTTATATCAGTTACTTTTACTGTGTTATGTTGAATTTGTTTTCCTTGCATGGCTGTTGAACAAAGAATCCAAAAACAGAAAATTCTTCATCAAAACATCTGTTAACAGACTCTCACACAGTTTGTGCAGTATCATCAAAGTCTCAGTTGTCCAGACGTATGCTCCGTACATCCAAAACAGACAGCCCTTTCTGACGAGCCAGACTCCATTGACAAAAACTGTAATTTTACCTCCCTGAACACAGGAGCTGCTTGTCCTCCGCTGCCTTAATTGGTTAGTTTATTTGGTGAATCCGAACTAACCCTTTAAAACACCAAAGTCACGCAATAAAACAAGTAAACTGATCAAGGCAACAACATAGACTGTAATAAAAATTGACGTAGCTACCGTGACATCACCCATTGGTTTGTGGACTCCCTTTTTGAAGCCTCAAGTTCGGCATTTCAGTCCTCGCCATCTTGGTTTTTTTTTTTTTTTTTGGAGCCACAAGTGACCATATTTGCAAGAGGCTGGCGCTGTGAAGGAGTGACGGATGGATCTGACTGAGAAGCCGAGGATGATATCGGCAGACAGCCTGTCACTCAAAGCAGCCCGCCCTTAATTATGTATATAATGTATATAACTATATTTTGTTATAGTTTTGCTGTAATTAAACCCCAACCCCTATGAGTTCAATCCATCTAGAATTTTCATTTTTGGAGTCTTTGTTCACCAGAAGCATATGAGAAAAAACTTTGTCCTCACAATTCCAAGCTAACACATGGTGAGTAATTGATATACAAATGGTCATTTAGGGGGTGCAGTATTCCTTAATGCTTCCAGATGGATCCACACTCTGTTTTATTCTCATTTATATTTTCCTTTACAATAGACACTGCAGATGGACAAACTACCTCACCGCAGCCCCCACCATTTACATTACCCAGAACCTTAGACCAAATGTCCTCATCCACCTCCCCTTCCCAGAGTCCTTCCTCTGGCCAGCCCCAAACTCTGGATCGCTCTCAGTCTGCCCCGGCCGCCATGGAGCAGACCTTAGCACCAGAGCTGTGCCAGGACCAACCTGGCCTCCAGGAGCTTCCTCTACCCTCGTCCTCAGCAGAGGATGCTGTTTCTATCCCTCACCAGGTCCACCCTCAGCCTCTGCCTGTCCAGAGCAACTCCAAAGTGCCCCCTATCCCCAGTCCCTCAACAGACGTCCTCCCTACATTTACCCCTTCTGCGGACATGACGACAGAATCCCAGTGTCCTGATGAGAGAGAGGGGGAGGTACAGCCTGGCCATGCAGAGGGGGATGCTGAAGCAGATGAGATGATGACCAGCCCTATGCTTCCCCAACCAGAGGAACTCTCCCCCATTCAACCCATGGAGCAGGAGGCAACTGAGTCTGACGTCGCAGATGCCACAGAAGCCTGTCCGAGTGCTCCTAGCCAACCTGACTCGGTTGAAATGGACTCCCCCGCTGCCTCCCAGGAAGTAGTGTCCTCTGAGAGGGACCAGCCCGAAGGAGAGCACTGCTCCAGCTCTGACAGCACCCCGTCGCTGGCGGCCGCACTGAGGGAGCTACACGAGCTGCTGGTGTCAAACAATCGTGCTCATTCGCAAAACCGCAGCGCCTCCTGCTCCCCTTCACATCCGTTCAGACAGGAAACAGACGAAGTGGCCCCCGAGCCATGCACCCCGACACCCGAAAACACCCACCCCTCTACTGCCATCACAGCCGGTGCAGAACCAAGCGATGCCAAAGCCAACTATGCTGCTGCTGTGTCTGATGAGGGACCATCTAAGTGTCTTGTGCCTGACCTCTCTGGCCAGGATGAGCATCTGGGCGGGGATACAGCAGAGACTGTGGAGGAACAAGGACCACCGCAGTGTCCAGACGGCTCCGGGGAGAGGATGGTGGATAGATGCGGGCAAGATGAAGCAAATAACATCAGCAGTTTTCAGCCTGAGCCAGAGGCTCCTCCGGATCCTGCAGGGGACCTGGAGGTCAGGGAACCTCCTGAAGGGCAGCAGGGGAGAGGGGTTGCAGATGGACGAGCCTCTGGCACCAACACCCCAGACACTCTTGGCCTCCAGACTGAGCACACTTTCCTCAGCCCTCTGTCTATGGCAGTGGGCTCACCTGAGGAAGTCTCGAGCACCTCCTCCCCTTCAACCCCTCCTCTGGCTCAGGCTCCACAGCTCACGTCTCCAGCCTCTCCCCTCCCTTCTCCGCATCCCTTTATAGAACAATTTCCAGCTGAGCACATCCAGAGAATCCAGGCAGCGGGCTTTTCTGCCAGGGAGGCTGCAGAGGCACTGGAACAAGCCCATGGGGTTGTGGAGCTGGCACTGCTGGCTCTATTAGCTCGCAGTATCACTGTGCCCACCTAGACTCCTAACTAGTCATACGAGTCCCCAGCCTCCCGACTCAGCATCTGTCTTATTTATATCTTGTTACTGATCCAGATGTCTCAGTCCCTTCTTAGCAGGGAGCACGTATAAACACAGGGAAATGCTGTCTCTTGGTTTGTCGTACAGAATATCCAAGAACAAACAGGACAACTGGTAAAACTTTTCTGGATGTTGCAGATCTGTGAGGTGTGTTTGCATGCAGATGTTTTGGGTGGCCACCCATTTCATTGGTTTTTAGAGATTTGGTATGGTAGATTGATTTTTCTTCTGGTTTTGTCGTCCAAAGTTGACACATTAAATGCCCGATGTATGATTTTATTTTATTTTTTTTGACCATTAAACGTTATAAATTTCCCCTTTGATATGTTATAAAACTATTGTTGTTTAAGTTGTGGAACATCAAAAAAAATCTCAAAAGGGAGTAACGTTACTCCTATTCTTGTTCCAGAATAACTGTCTGGTGAGCTTTATATCATTCAGCACAAATATGAATATTTGAAGCAATTTGCTGATGAATAAAGCACCATGTTGATTTTTATGTTTGTAGCCCCTTCAGTTTATATATCAGAACCCAGTGATGAAAAAGCTACATCGTGAGCACTGCTGCAGTTCAGAAGGGTTGATCTTTACTGATCGCGTTTACAAATAGTGAAAAAAGTGAAAGCCCCGAATATCCATGGCCATTATCACACTAAAATATCAAGTGAGCCACAAGTGTGTTTGTGACGTTTGATCATTGATGGCATTTTTCAGTTCAGTATGTGTATTACAGAAGGTATCTTGTACTGTACGTATTATTCTCCACAGTTTGAAAGCTTTGCCATGTGTAGATTACACAACTGTTTGTAGCTCCTGTTCAGACAGTCGTTTTATTTTGTGTCAAATCATCATAGTGTGTGTTCATACCTTTAAAAAAAACAAACACCCATTTTCATTTTGTAATCTGTTAGAATATTGCCATGTCAGTACATCATATATCAAGGATTTTAATGGCTTTATTTGAGTCATATACCAACAATGTTCAGGCAGATTGAATTATCTACTTTTATCTTGTATGAAATTTTAAATTGCAAATAAAATGAAACTAGTATTTGTACACGGTGTGAATTTATTTATTTTTTACTCCCTTTACTTACACAAGTGTGATTAGAGCTGCATTTTTAAAATTAAGCCATTCTGAAATGATAATGTTCTTTTTATACATACAGTGGCAGTGTCAACAAAAATCAGTGTACGCTACTGAATCAACAGTTTAATATGTTGCTTCAATATGTGCACCAATGCATTTCAGACGCTGTTTCTTAGGCTGTGTTCAGCCTGCAGGCAAAAGTAGCCAAAATCCAATTTGTTAGTTTGCTGCGTTCGTTTGTTTTTTGGGGGCTTTTTTCCCATAACAGTGTAAACAGCACAAATCACACAGAATCTGATCTTTTCAGTTCGGATTTGTGCATGTATTTATTTACTTTATTTTTTGTTATGCAACATCAGACTGAACAGTTGTATTGGAATTCATGCAACTTTTTCATGACTCTAGATCAGGGGTTAGCAACCTGTACTACCAAAAGAGCTATTTTTGGCCAAAAAAACAAAAAAGCTTTCTTAATCTGTCTTGAACCACAATACATATTTGTGCCATGAAGTGACGGTAACACAACCTATGTAACTTAAATTAGCCTGTAAACATTTATTAAAGGTCTAAATGAGCATTCATGCATATGTTTTACAATGAAATAGCTACTCTGCAGTGGGCTATTTCTGATTGTTTGGTACTTAAACTTTGCAGCGTCAGTGGTGAAAGCAAACAAATCTGTCCACTCACTATTAAATTCTCTATTTTCCTTTGAGATGTTTTCATTTTTGGATTTGGAATCAATAGCTAGCCTCACTAAGGAAGACTAAGCATTGCTGTTGAGATTCTGCAAAATTTTAGGAAAGATTCTAGGAAAGGCCGTAGATGTATGACCTGCATAGCTGACGAGATGTTAGATGTTTTTATTCAGTGTATAGGCTGCACATTTCTACAACTGGAAAATGTAGGAATCACTCTACTGCTACAGCAATGATAAATGAAAGCCAGCGGGGAAGGGTCAAAGAGCTGTGGGTGGCTCCTGAGCTGCAGGTTGCCTTCCCCTGCTCTAGATCAACATTCATCACAATGTTGCACTGGTGGGAATCGATCTGTGAATGTAAGCCCATAACACAGATGTAGTTAAAAGTAGCCCTTAACATCCAGAAGCTATCAACTGTGAAGCCATTCACGTCACCATTTCACCACTCCTGGCTCCAACCCTGCATCCACACACACGTCCATACAGAAGTAGCAGCCATTGGCTCCAAAAATTTGGCTCTTCTGCCTTATCTTTGTCATCATCTGCTCACAAATTTGCTGGCTTCCACTGAAAATGAAACTGATCGCCGACTTCAGTGACCTCCATGTTTACTTACGAAAGCGTGCTGCGTGTGACGTCTTTGTTATTGTTCTTTTGCGCAAGAAGGTCAGTCCAATACAGTGAACAGTTCACACTGCAATCTGATGTTGGCCACAATCAATTAATCAGTTGACCAGCCAAACAAAAAAAATCAAAGCACTAAGTCCTACGGTGTTATTGTAGCCATAGACCTACTTTGTTTGCCACTTCTTAATGTGGACATAGTCTCAAAACCTGCTTATAATCAGGGCTGCAACTTATTAATTGTTTTGATACATCAGCTGTAAATATCCATTCCTAAAATAGTGAAAAATCTTCATTTTCCCAGAGTCCAATGTGAAGCTGACAATCTGCTTGTTGTGGTAAACCAATAGTTTAAAACCCAAGCCCCCATTCAGAGTTTGCCAGTGCCTTGAAAAAAGAGTCACACCTGGTTCCAGTTTTGTGATTGCTGCAGAGCTCAGACTGCATCTGCCTGAGATCATTAAACTGAGTGTCTCTGGTGCAAACAAAGGATGCTCCAATAGATAAACAGATCCATCACTGCACTTTGGTCAGACTTTCAAAAAAAGGAGTCTTGTTGGCAGACTTGCGTAAGACAACATTTCCAGACTGAAGCGTTATGGCTCAATTTGACTGCACAGATGAAAACAGTTGGAGCAGCAGCATACTCAACACTCTAAAGTCCTACGTTGGAGATCCAGTGAGTAGTTTGATATCACAGATACGAAACATGGAGACAAAGGAGCAGCTTTCTTTAGGGTTTTCTCCTCCAGAAACCGACAGTGCGCAGGACACTGGAGACCCAGAGGAGAGCAGTGACTTCCTCCTGAACCAGCTTGAGGAGTGCAGGTCAGAACCACATGGTGTATGTAAAGACACTTCAGTTACCTTTATATGTAGGATTATGACCAAGAATTATCTTTGTCTTTTTATAGTCCACCCACCGACATATCTTCAGCTCTCAGGTCCGTGGCTTTAATGCGAACATTGGATTTGAAAAACGTACACTGTGCACATGTGTCCGAGTTGTTCTCAGTGCCTCTAGATGAGGTGGACAGTCCAACTTTGTGTCCAGAGGAGGATCAGGATGGAAGTACAGAAGGGTAAGTGAGGCTGTAAATCTTTATTTTCCTTATAACCTCTATACTTTTAACTTATGTGGCCTGCTTTGTAAACCCAGGGCCGCAGATCCAGCTGAGGAGGAAATGAGCATAACATTCCAGTCAAAGTACATTAATTTTTGTGAGTTTCCCTCTCTCTTTGCACTGTTGATAAGTAGTTTAACATTTACAGCTATGTAAAGTCTTCATCTATTCCTTTGCTCTGCAGTCCCACTGTATCAGGACTACTGTCTGCAGGAGGTGAAAGACAATCTGCACAGGCTGAGCAAGAGTTATGTGTCTGAGCTGATAGCACCTCAGTATCTGCAGGGTCTGCAGTCCCGTCTTGTCGCTCAGTGCAGCGATGTGCCTGCTCCCCTTAAGTTAAAGCATCCTAAAGCGACTGAATCCTCATCTCCACCTCAGCCTGTCAGGGTGACTCCGTGTACCCTTTGGCAAGATCTAGAGGAAGTGAAGGCGTCCGGCCTGCTCAGCAGCCTGACCAACAGGGAGATTCGCCTTCAGGAGGTGTGGAAAGCTTTATGTTTCATGCTTTACAGTACATTATAATCAGCGCACTGCAGTCTAATTTTGAACCAAATTACAGTAAAATCAGAGGAAGACAGGAGTGTAGCAACATTATTAAGATGATGGACCCTGTGTCAGTGTAATGCCTGTTACATACCAGAAAAACAACTATGCATTTACCACTAGTGTCATTATGACTGGGAAATTTGGCAAGAGAATGAACCCTATTCTCAGGCTTATGCTTTATGCTTTATCAAGCTAGCAATTTGGCTTGTATGTTGCAATTTACAGCAATACTAAAAAGTTTAACTTGTAGGGTGTAGCATTAATATAGTGTGTAATGCAATAATGTCCTACATGCATTTTTTAAAGGGACAGTTCACCCCAGAATCAAACATACATATTTCATCTCTTACCTGTAGTGCTATTTATCAGTCTAGATTGTTTTGGTGTGACATGCCGAGTGTTTGAGATATCGGCCATAGAGATGTCTGCCTTCTCTTGAATATAATGGAACTAGATGACACTCAGGTTGTGGTACTTAAAGAGCCAAAAAATACATTTAAAAAAATCAATGTGTCTTTCAAGAAGTAATGTCATCATCAGTAACTCAAGATAAACAACAGTTGTGAGCAGTTTGTGTGACCGATATCTCCACTACTCATCAACTCACTCACTGGAAAACAATGGAGAATTATGGGAAAATGGAATGAACTTTGAATACAGACAATGCTTGTTGGTAGAATCAGTTCAGTTTTGATTTTTCATGGACTTTGCTCACAGTGGGAGAATCATTACCCTGGTCTTTGAGGTTTACAGTGACTGTGAAAAGTCTGTTAATTCTTGTCTGCTCCTTCTGAAGTCAACGTTTGAGTTGATCGGCTCTGAAGCGTCTTACCTAAGGAGCCTCGGAGTTGCTGTCAATCATTTCTGTGCATCCAAGGCACTGAGGAAGACCCTGAATCAAATGGAGCATCACATTTTGTTTTCCAACATTCGTCGCGTGATGGCAGCCAGTGAAAAGTGAGAGCTCCACACACCAGTTCCTCCTTATGTTATTTGAACTAGTTTCATTGTTCATGCTAAGCCAGCTTCCTGTCTCTTCTAGGTTTCTGATGGATCTGGAAACTCGACTGGGAGAGAGTGTGTTGATATCTGAGGTTGGAGACATCGTGCTGAAACACTGCCCAGAGTTTCGCAGCCTCTACGTGCCATATGTGACTAACATGATGTACCAAGAGACTCTTGTCAACCAGCTGCTGTAAGTCTCCGTTCTGCACTTGATACCAATGCTGGTACTCCACAACACTGACTTTCCATCTTTTCCTTTTCAAGGCAGCAGAACAGAGACTTCCTGTATTCAATCAAGAAGCTTGAGAGTGACCCAGTGTGTCAAAGACGGAGCCTCAAGTCGTTCCTTGTCCTCCCCTTCCAGAGGATTACGCGTATTAAACTCCTCCTAGAGGTAGGATGCTCATGGCTACTGAATTATATGCTTCCAAATATATATTTTCAATTTATGACACGTGTGAGAAGTCAACCAAGGCTTCTGTTTGGTTTTCTTTTACTTCAGAGCATCCTGAAACTGACGGATCCAGACTCCGACTCCATTTCAAATCTCAAAAAAGCAATAGAAGCCATTCATGAGGTAATACTGTGTTACATTCAAGTGATCAGATGTGTCTCAGCATGAATGTAGTATAGTAATGTATGTTATTGGAGGGTTTCCACTGTGAAAAGTTATGGATGGTACCAATGGCACCGTTCCATACCATCCCCATTCTTGGTCCCCTCTCTGTTGGGGTATCTAGCACACAGATCTGGCCTTAAAATTCAACTCTGAAATTAAAAAAAATAATAAAAAATGACATCACTATCTGCTCTAACCAGATCGTGGCCGAGTGTGATGACAGGGTCCGAAAAATGAAACAAATCGAGGAGCTGGTCTGTCTGGAAATGCTGCTGCATTTTGGCAAAGTTAAGGTGACAACTTTCTTTTATTTTCACTGAGATTTCAAACAGAATTTGTTGCCATCTGCATGTTCATGTAACAGAAGTCTGTTTTAAATTCTGTCTGACTCTTCCTCCATCCAGTCAGTCCCTCTGGTCGTAAGCGGGCGGTTTCTGGTGCACCAGGGTCCCATGAGACAGCTGACTGTGGAGGCAGGTCACAACTCGAGAGTGTCATACACCAGCGTCTACCTCCACCTCTTCAATGACCTTTTGATCATCTCCACGAAAAAGTATTTATCCGGACACCCATTATTTAACACCACACATCCTAATTTCTTATTTGGTAATACACTGAACTGTTGTCACACTTTATTTTGAAACCAGAGTGTGTTCTCTCTCTTTCTCTCTCTGCATCGTGTCAGGGACCGGAGGTTCACAGTTCTGGATCATGCTGACTTCCCCACACATGTGCATGTTCAGAATCTGAAGACTGAGGTCCTGGGTCTACCCCCAGACTCCTTCCTGTTGCACATCTCTCAAAGTCAAACCGGACAGCCCAGCGCCATGATACTTGCTGCACGCACAAGGTATGAGTGGACACCTTCCAACCCAACCTCCAGAATGAACATTGGCATTGTACATTTCTGCAAACCTGATAATGCTGAAACTCTGGTTCTCTACGTTTCAATTTCATGGTTTGACAGTGCTGTAAGTTTAGGCACATAAAACATCTTGTTAGGAAAACATCATGTTTTGACTTTATATACTTGCTTTGGTTGCCACAAACACAACAGCAAAGGTCCCAACTATGACTGAAAACCACCCAAAAAGAGCAATTACACTCATGAGATGGTGAAAAGGTAACCAGATGATGTTCAGTGAAGGAGACGAAGCAAAAAGGGAAGATATGAATTTATCTAAGGGGACACCCGGTGGCTTAGTGGGTGGAGCAGGTACCCTATTCACGAGGGCAGTGTCCTTGCTGCAGCGGCCCCAGGCTTGATTCCAGCCTTCGGCCCTCTTCAAAAAGCCTCTAATAATAAGATGAAGAATAAAAATAATAGTTTAAAATAAGACGGTGATGCAGTGGTTAGCATTGCCACCTCACAGCAAGAGGATTTCTAGTTCAAACCCAGGGTGCGAGAGTCCTTCTGTGCAGAGTTTGCATGTTATTCCCATGTCAGTGTGGGTCACTACGGGTACTCCAGCTTCCTCCCACAGTCCAAAGACATGCAGGTTAATTGGTGACTCTAAATTGTCCGTAGGTGTGAATGTGAGTGTGAATGGTTGTCTGTCTCTATGTGTCAGCCCTGTGATAGTCTGGCGACCTGTCCGGGGTGTACCCTGCCTCTCACCCAATGTCAGCCTGGATAAGCCACGCCATCCACCAACCTCCTGATCTGAAACTCGGCTCATGCATGTCATCTGAAATACTTCACTTTAGAAACGATATGATTCGTATTAAATGTAACATGTCCGTGGTTTGCAGAAACGTACAATGCCAACATTTTATTTTGGTGGCTGAGCTGCATCTTTTATGCATTTTTAATGAGTAATACATTTCCTTTAGCATCACATCTTCCATCTGTGATTCCCTTGTGGTGTTGTTTTTTGCAGGTCAGATAAAGAGGCGTGGATGGAGGCGCTGTCTTCTAAAAAGTGATGGAAACATGATTCTGCAATTTTGATTTTATTATCAAATTTAGGTTGTTTTACTTGCACATTACCAATGTATACATTTTGAAAGAATTTGATAACTTGTTTGTTCTTAAGATTTATCTTAACTTGACTGCACATAATAATCTTGATAGAGGCACTGTAGAGCACCATATAACATAAAATGAAGGGTTAAACATGCACTCACTTTGTCACGATTTGCAGACACACGGCTTGTAATGGGTTACTTTTCTTTATATTACTGGAAATAGATTTTTTCACTTGTATTAAAATGTTGTCCTTTTTTTAAGTAATGCTATGTTTTTTATTAATAAAAATAATTCAGACCTTTTCAGATCTGCCTGATGACACGGAAATGCCTCAGCTGAGAAATGAAGGTAACAAGAGAACTTGACTGAACAGCTGCTGATCTCACTGTGAAATACTGACAAAATATTTAGCATAATACCTCTGAGCAAACAATGTTGACAGAAATCGGTGAAAATCTGTCCCAAATATGCCAGTGATCATACAAACAAACAAGAGGAGCAGGACTGTCTAATACATGAGTGAAAAAAATTCGGTATGTGCTAAAATACAGGCACTCAAATACATGTAGAACATAAAAAAAACAAAACAGTAGCTTCTTCCATCTCCTCCTGTGGGATCTGAATCTCCCCCAAATCAACAAGTGCGATCTCTCAAAGGCACCCAGGGGTGACCCTACCTGGACCTCCACTTCACCTCAACTTACTCTTAAAAATCCAGTTCAGTATTAAAATATAGTCACTGTCTCCTGCTGTGAATGGTGGCTGGCTGATGCAGCTGTAACACAATCCTGATGCCACAGGTTCTCTGCCAGGCAGTTGAGGAGGGGGGCTACGTCACCCAGCCCGTCACTGACCTCCCCGCCCACACGCAGCAGCGGTAAGCTCCACCTCCCCTGGAAGTCCCTCACGTCTCTCTGTGCCACATCACAGTGCATGAAAAGGTCAAATCTGAAGGAAACATTAAGGACAAATGTCTGTCTGTGTATTGATATAGATTTAAGTTTTTATTAAAGAACACAAAAGGATACTTGGTGCCGACCACCAGTTTCACAACATGACCCGCGGACGTCTCAGTCCATTTGGTAATTTGATTCGACAGATCATCGAAGGACGTCCTGTCAGTGAAGGAGAACAGGAAAAGGACAGCGTCCACCTGCTCCTTACAGGCCTGGAAGACACACAGAGCAGAGATTCAATAAAATGTTTGATCTAGAATAATGTGAGTGTTTTCATTTTTCTGTTTCTGGTATAAATCAAGTTGTTCGTGTAAAAACACTTTATATTTCATACATACTGGTAGCAAATGGTCAAATCTGCGTAAGGCGTTTTCTCCACAGTCCCACAGCTGCAGACGGAAAAACAGCACTCTGCCACTTTCTCTCAGCTTCACTGGCCAATACACCACCGTCGTCTCAATACCTTAAGTTGGATAAATAAATTGTGACCTGATTAACCCTTAACTGTACAGATAACTCTAAAAGCAACTGACTCACGTTGATGTTGGACCTACCTGTGGTTTCATAGTGCATGTTAGGAACATTCAGGCCTGCTAATCGTGCAGCAAGAGCAGTTTTACCGACTCCACTCTTGCCAGAGAGGAAGATCTTGTAGTGAACTGTGTCCACGGCTACATGTGGGGGCATCACTGGAGACTCCAACAAGCCTGTGAAACAAGTTTTAGAAAGGTCATCTAAATATTTACTGTCGTGAACTGCTTCATATTTTCCACAATCCTATTCTTTTAACAGCAACAGTCTTTCTACATGGAGCTACAGTTGTGTTGTTGTAGGTAATTTTCTGACACAATATTTGCATGGTTTCCTAAGACAATTTGAGTGTTCACAAATGCTACAATCACTCCCCTCGATCTAGAAGCCAGACTGGCAAAACCAACATCATGTCTTTAACATATTTAATGTGTCACTGCTTCACAACAAAAGCCAGGGTGCTTTACTTTATGGACAACTTTTATGGTACTGATAGTGAGGATGTATAATAGGAAATGCCAGTGGCGTATGGTAGTTAGGATGGGCTCCAGTGCACACTATTATGTGAGGCTCTTGTGCCAGATTTTGTTTATTTATGGTTTAGATAGTTTATGTAAAAATAAACACATTTAATGTTGTTATGGATTGCGACTATTTCTGGGGTGGCAAGTTGAGTCACTCATAATGGCCCGTTCTCTGTTCTCCAACCTCTCTCTCTCTACTGGCCCCCCTGCCCCATGGGCCCCAGTGCAACAGCTCTGCCTGCGCTGTCTTTATTTCCACCCCTGGGAAATGCACATTTTTCTACCAGCCACTTTATGTGACTGCTTCCACCTCAAAGCTCAAATCACGATGAAATGAGAAAAACGTATCTGGTTGAAGTCTGTACAGTGGCAGCATGTGAAGTCTCAAAAATGAACTGTAAAACACACTTACTAAAATACTTGTGTTGTACAATCAAACCCTGGTTACACATGAATGATATGTTTACAGTCTGTCTTACCGAAGTGTTTGCGCCTCTTCTTGTGTAGTATTTTGCTGAAATACTCTTTGCTGTCTTTACTTCGGTGCCAGTCAGCTACAACGACTGACCCGGGAGGAGAAACTTGGGCCATGTTGTTGTCGCTAGTCCTGCTCCTCAGCTAAAGTTAGCATCACACCGCTAACGTCAGTTTTACATTATAAAACGCAGCCTGTGAACCGACAGTAGCGTCAGAGCACAGCTTATAATATCAAAATACTACACACAGCTTCATTTAACCACAAATATATTTAATAACAACACCTGTGGTCGGTTCATACTAGTTTTAAGTCTCACAGAGCAGCCGCTTGGTAAGAACTTCCGTAAACTAAAACATCCCTTGACAACCGCTACCTGACGTCACGTCTCCATGGGCAGGAATGCTGACGAAACTTCCACCAGTCGCTGTTAATTGTGATGTTGCCTTCAGGTGCTTCAAAAACCTTTTGTTTTTCTCCTCTCGTTTTTTTCTACTCAGTTCCATGAGCATTTACTTTGATGATATGATGAACGAGTCTTGTCGTATTTATAAATACCTCCTCAGGTTTCTACCGTTTTTTTCCCCGTTAAAGGGTTTTTTTTGGGGGAGTTTTTCCTTATCCGCTGTGAGGGTCCAAAGGACAGAGGGATGTCGTATGCTGTAAAGCCCTGTGAGCCAAATTGTGATTTGTGATATTGGGCTTTATAAATAAAATTGATTGATTGATTGAAATTGTTCAATAAAGTTTTTTTTTTTTTTAAATTGAGGCTTTATCGGTAACCAAATAAACGGAAAACAAAAAGCCTACATTTACAGCTTTTCTCGATTGTTAAGACACGCTTAAAGAAAGTGGGATCCATTTGACCTTCATCATCACCACCTTCTTAGCAGAGCAGAAGTCTTCTCTTGCAAATGTGATGACACTTTGCTTGGGTTCACACATTTTTCACACCCTTTTCAAATCACTCAACACCGATCTCATAGTAAAACCCAAACTCTGTTGGATTAACTGTTTTTTTTTTTGTTTGTTTGTTTTTTAAGAAAATATCTATTCCAAACTTAAGAAAACTACGTGCATAATTGTGAATCTCTAATACACCTGTGTGAAACTCTTTTGCAGAACTTTAAAAAACAAACAAACAGTCAGTCCTTTTCCACCTACATAAAGATGCCACCTCTGTGTTGCTATTTGTAAGCATGATCAGAGTAGAGGAAGATGCCACGGCACAGGAGCCCGAGCATTCAACATTTCTGAGTTTGATAAATATGGAATCAAGATGAGGTCAAAACCTAAAAACCAAAAATGATATGGCTGCTGCAGCGTACAATAAGGACATGGAAAAATCTGATCAAATACAATGAGGTGAGGGTGCCCACAGAGAGAGCGGGCCCTCTTACAATATGCAGTGCAGAAAACGGGGCCTTGTAGGTAATTCAGATTGCCACCTTAGATATATGTCTGTTTAAAAAACAAAATAACAACTCACATTAAATTAAAAAAATTGTGTCATTTGCTTGACTATATTGAAAAGGCAAAGCCATCACCATCATGGTTTGCTTTTGTTTTTTTTCTAAAACAGTCAGTAGCAATCTATAACAAAATATGTCATTAGATAAATGCTAATTGTACATTAACTATAAATAAGCTTTAAAAAACTTTTCAATTAAATGAATAATTCCTTATTTTCTTTGGTATGTTTTGTATGATTGTTTCTGGGTAGTATGTATGTTGGTGTTATACAATGTCAAGTCTCCATATAATCATATGACGAGACGATAAGATTACACAGCAACTAGTTTAGGCATATAAATAGTAACTAGCTTACACTAGGGCCCATCATAACAGCATGCACTGGGGCCCGTTGTAACTACTTTACGCCCCTTTATTGGTTCCTCAGTGAAGACAGGAGGCAGTACCAAAGATAAATGACAATGAATGTCTGAATTTGTGTAGTCTGGTTGGTTACCGTAGGTTTGACATGTCAACGACAGTTGATGGGCATCGACAAACCTGCATACAAGAATAGAATAAAGACAGTATTCAAACAGGACATCTCAGAAAGTGTTGATTGATGCAAATATTTGATTCTGTTGCATGTTTTTAATGTTTTGTGAGTGTAAAAGCATTTCGCAAACAAAATGTGTCATTTCCAGACTTTCACTTTAGGCCTGTGCAAGAACTGTTTCGACAATTTAACTTCTGAGTGGAAAAATCTCAGAAACTGAGAAAAACTGTGAACAACCATTTTCATGTTTCTGCGACACCCCCTGCTGTTTAACCTCAATCGTCTCATCACGTTAACAGGATTCTCCAAGATAATACCAAACATCTCACAAAGCGTTAAAGGGTTTTCTTCATATTTCCAGTGGTACATGAAGGATCCTTTGGTTCCCTGCGTCCACCGCCAGAGGTCGCTATACTCCAGTGTTAAAACGATAAATGAAGAGCAGAGATATTGGGCATTAAGGTACCCTGAGAGCTCTGACAGTCAGGGTGCCACTGCTGTCTATGCTCATGCTCACAGATGTGGGGTCCACACTGGATGGTAGTTTGCACTGGTGGGAAAATGTGTTTGTGACTGTGCCGTCTTCTCCCAGCTGCATCACAAAAGCAGAAGATATGATATGATTGTAAATTTTACATTATGTCTCTTGAATTTTGCACCATATTTATCCTTATGCACCAAAACACCAAGAAAAATTCAATGTATGTGCAAACCTACTGGGCAATAAAACTGTTTCTGATCCTTAATAACTCGAATTTAAGGCTTTAACTTTGACATGTTCTGTAATCTAGCTTCAGTTATCTATCAGATTCAAGCCATTACTATACATTGAGTACTCAAGTTAATTAATTTCTGTGTTGCCCTCTGTATTCATGTAGGCTGCAAAGAATAATCTACTGCCAAAATTTAAAAATACTTCTATCAAATGACTTAATATATGATTTATCTGAAGTGCAGTAATCAACCAGCAGACCTCTTCACTGTTTTGGGGGTTACTATTACAGCTTTCCTTCATGGCTCACCTTCTCAGCATGCACCTCTATCAGGTTGTTGGAAGATGTAATGATAACATCCTCCGGAGAAAATTCACTCACATCCACTGTGAACTGGAATATGTCTCCGATGACTTGGATCTTCCCCGTAGGATATGAGTGGCCTGAAACAGAAACCACAGCTCGTAAATCTGGATGACTGCATGACACACACTGAAAGACCAGTCATCGGCTCACTAACATTCACTGATTTGACTAAAAATCAGGTGAAACATGCTGCACAAAATAGAAAAAACAAGCATGTATCTATCAGTCTTTGTTTATCTGACCTGTGAATTTGCTTTCTCTGCAGGTCTGCTGAGGTCGTGATGCTGAATCTTCAGAGAAAATACCTCGACCTTTCTCCATGCAGGCTGAGGAAGAGGACCAACTGTATCTACTGCATGGATCCAAGAGAGGTCATTTTAATCTCCTCTGGGTCTGATGAAAGTGTCCTTATAGCCTATATATGAGACCTTTATAGTCTACTGTGTGTCACGTGTGTGTGTGTGTGTGTGTGTGTGTGTGTGTGTGTGTGTGTGTGTGTCTCAGTGATTCAGCTGCACTGGAACATGACACGCATTGCAGATATTCAATGTGTCAGAACGGTTGTTGAACTGTTGTCAAACGCTCCAAAATTTCCAGCCGCACCCCGGCCTGGGACCACATGAGTCTTTGTGTTTGTGTGAGAAAGGGTGTGGAGCTGTTTCTGTGTAAAGTAATGAGCTATAATTATCAGGTGTGATATTAAATGGACTGTCATTCACAACTTTGAGACAATAGAAGTGACAAAAGATGAAAAAAGTAGCTTTTAAATTCAGTTTGTAAAGTAAATGAGATTTTTAAGGCTGGGTATAGCCTCGGGATTTGTCACAGAAATGACAATGTACCAATGAGTTTCCAGTGAAAACCTTCCAGAGGGGTGTCTCAACATGTCTGAGTGACGGTGATATGATGGAGCACAGTTGTGTGTAGGTGTGACATTCTGCTCCACCGTGGCAAAGTCACCGAGGTTGGTCAACTCCATCTGGATGACATGCGTCACCAAAACAAGCTCTGCAAGGCTGGAGGAGTGCCTCATGAAAAGAAAACCAAATTGATAAAAGATAAAAGATGAGGTCTGAAATCTTTGATGATGACGATGAAGTAAACGTACTAACTGGCCAGAGGTGGTGTCAGAAGAAAGGTCTTTAGCAGCATGGAAGAAGAGTTCGTCATGTTTTAAACAGGGAAGTGTTCAGAGCTATGTGTGGCAGTATTACATAGTTTGTGTTAGGATGGTGTGAGCACAGAGGTCATCATATTAGTTCACTTGTGAGATTTCATTTTATCACATCTAGTGTCGGGTGAGTAAAGATGTGAAAAGTGAGCTAGAAAGATATAAGGAATAGTTTTTTCTGTAAAGGGCAAGCACATATAAATAATTTGGGAAATTGATTAACTGCTATTTTCTAATGTATTTAGGCTAAAATTACACTTTTTTTGTCAATTCATTATTTTTCAACAAGAACATATAAAATTATACTTAAAAAAATTTCTCAAACAAAATCACTCCAAAGCATGATAAACATGAAAAAACAACACATACCTCCTGTCTTTGACAACATACGCTGTCATTTTGGATTTTGATACAAATAATCAGTATATTTTTGAATGATGTGAGTCAGCAACTGTCACTCAGGGCTCACGTTTACTGTGTGGTACAGTCAGTGAACGAATCACTGAACATGCACTGTTTTCTCACAGTGAAAAGAGTGAGTCACTGAATCCCTCAGAGCTCAACTGGACTCAAAATTGAGCGGATCACTTCAGGAAGTGATTCAGTTGAGTTTATTCATTCAAAAGATTTGTTCTATTGAATGAAGCAATCTCCTGAGACACAACACTATATGCCAATAGTTGCTCATAAGCACAAAGTACAGCTGAGGCTGATGGGAATGTCAGCAGTTTTCAAAGTATCTAGTCATAAACCAAACTAGTATAGACCCATTTCAATGGTATTGCATTGCTAGGCAACAGCTTGGGTCGGTGTTTACTTCCTGTCAGCTGACGCCATTCAAGCAAAACATTCCAACAGGAAATACAAAAGGACCCATTTAGAGTGTTTATGCTGTCAAGTGTAAAACAGTCTATAGCAGTGGTTCCCAACTGGTCCAGCCACGGGGTCCAGATTTCTTCTTAGTCATTAGTTTAAGGTCCACACAGTTTAATATTTTCAGTGTCATACTTTTGTTTGGCCACGTTGTCAACTTGTTTGCTGTGTCTGTCAGGGATCTCTCCTTTAGTTACTCGCTCTACAACAGAAAATGGCACTTCAAAATAAAAGCTCTGCGCCGGAAATTCACTGTACTTCAAGATAAAGTGTGTTTTTTACAAACTTGTCGAGTTTGAGTCACTTGTGGTCCACTCAGAGTGAACCTGCAACCCACTTTTGGACCGTGACCGACCAGTTCACCAAGCAGAAATGTCAAACTGCTGGTGGTGCTAGAGGAAAAGTCAGGGGATCACCAAAGGGTTCATCCTCTGGGGAACCAAACTGACTGTCCCAAAGTTCACTGCAATTCAGTTGTACAGTAGTAAGAGATCTCAGTCTGGAGCAATTGAGAAACAAATACACGTTGACTACTGAGTACAAGAAAGTGATCCAGTCACAAGGAAACACTGATTTTATTTATATCCGCCTGGCAAATATGTGCCAGATCAGAGTGGTTGCTTTTTTTCTCATGTAACAAATGACATAAATACAAAATAAAATAAATATTAAATAAAACTGAACAGTTGTATTAAGACATGATGTAAACACACAAAAGACTTGAGGAAGATGCGTCATGTGATACAAAGATTAACCACAAAACATAAGAATGTGTGATTCTTTGCCCTGAGTGGAATAATCATTCCAGATTTAAAACTCATTGATCATAAAAATAACAAACAGATTTAAGGATCCAGAAACTCTGGCAGGAAAGAGCGAGTGCTTGGAAGAAAACACGCCCTTAATCATAAAGAGCATTAAATATTTCAGTCATACAGTGAATACAAACCAGGCACTCTCACATTGTCTCACATTTTTCACTTACTTTTATCTTTTTTTAACTACATTACATATTTTTATGTTCAACATATAAAACATTTTTACATAAAGATAAATTATTTGTCTTCTGTTATCATAAAGTACATAAGTGTTTTTGATCTCAGTCCTTTCTGAGTGGCTTGGAGGGTCCTCTTCAGTCACACCACGAAAAGAAAAAAACAAAACTGCAGCGTAGCTCAGTTTCACCCCCCCCCCCCCCCCCCCCCCCCCCCCCCCCCCCCCCCCCCCGGCTAGGCNCTTGGAGGGTCCTCTTCAGTCACACCACGAAAAGAAAAAAACAAAACTGCAGCGTAGCTCAGTTTCACCCCCCCACCCCCCCCCACCCTTGAGTCCTCCTTGTCCGTGAGTGAAATGGCATGGTCGGTCAGTGCACTTTGATTTGGAGGAATGCTTAGATCACACTGCAAACACGCTGAGGGAGCTGGTCTCGTCTTTCAGACCCAGGATGCTGTATGCTATCCTCTTCATGTGTCCGGGCAATCGCACGCCAATATTCCTGATGTCTCTGAAAGGACAAGATAAATGATAAAGTTTTGAGTGTGCTGAAAACAATATGGACGCCATTTTGCATAGAGCGACCACAGCATAAAGAAGGAACTACACACTTAACAACAATATCCATATACTGCAGATAAAAGTAATGCATAAATAGCTTAAAGTAATGAATTAACAATTTAAATAGAGACCTAAAAGTAATGGATAAATTGTTGAAATATCTGACAGGGCTGTGGGGGTACATCTGATTAAAAAAAACAGCTACACTGCTGTAGAAGTTATGGCAGTATGAGAGGAATGACATGGGCAGAGGCGCAGTGGAGTATTTCTGCACCCACAAGTTGGATAACAAATGTTCAAGAGCTGAGAGCTCAATACTTTCTCTGTGTTCCTACAGAACGTGGCCCGGTGCCAGATAAATCAGCAGATCTGCACCTGTGCCATGTGTGCACTTACTCATGCCTCAAGGCGAGCACCTGCTCCATGGTCGTGATCCCGGCGCGGGCAAAGCTTTCGTTGTACTGGCTCATTTTGATGGACTCCAGCCACTCGGGCACCGACCGGAACATGGTGCCGTCACAGCCGCTGGTGCTAGGCAGGCGGATGGACACGCTGCGAGGGACAACGTATATTTGGATTACTAATCGTTTACTGTGACAGTGTGTACACTGAGTGCATGTGATGGTGTTTGAGCAAGGAGGAACCAGTTTTACTGTCAATATACTGCAGACAGTTTCAAGGGATGTTTCGATTACTGATCGTCTTCTTACGGCAAAAACCTTTTTCATATATTAATTCTAATAACTTAATTTAGCAGTTTTCTTTGAGTCAAACCCACACAAGTGTGTCTAAGTTTAGTGAAAAGAATAGTTCAACTTTTCACATACAGTCACAGGCACATGATCCCTTTTACTAAACCTGTTTCCTAAAAGGTCAAACTATTCCTTAAATACACATAATTGTGCATCTTTGCTTACATAATTTTTTTATCCAGTGGGCATCAGACTGTCCGTGCCATGTGTTTGTTTCTTCTAAAAATCTTTTACTTGCACAGTTTGGGATAGCTCTTGCAGGCTTCCTTAGTGCAGCCAAGATCATACAAAGTAGAGTAAAAAAACAACCACACCTCACTATAAAGACTGGATCGTGACTGTTACAGCCTCACATGAGTTAATACTAGCCAAACTGAAAGATTCAGAGTCGAAATTCACCAAAATGTGGGGGAGCTTCCTCAGATTTAATAATGTAGGGAGCATTAGATAGCAATATGTAAAAGACAGCGCTCATGTGTGTCATGTAAGGTGCTGTGTGTTGTGGTGAGGGGGAGATGATGTCACCTATCCTGCTGTGCTGTTGTGTTTGCCTTTAGTCTCGTTTTTGTTGTCTGTCTGTGTTTGCGTACTTTGTTACCTGCAGACTACCACGTCAAAATGTGTTTTGTTATGTAATGTTGCAGGATGTTTGAGAAAAAAATAATTTGTCTCTCACTTTGTCACCAAATCATAAACTTCAATAAAACATAATTGTTCACACCGTGGATCAAAGTCAGCGATGGTTTTCAAAGACTCTGGGCTTCGCAGCAGTTTGTCCAAGATGTTGACGATGTCTGAGAAGCGAGGTCGTTTGGAGCGGTCGTGCTGCCAACACTGGAGCATGAGCTGGTAGATGGCGGATGGGCAGTCCATCGGAGCAGGAAGCCTGAAGGCCTCGTTGATAGCCTTCATGACCTGAGGAAGAGTGAAGGCAGCGCTTAGATCTAAAGTTTATTTATGAGCGTGGTGACAGACGGTCTGAAAAAGTGCTGCGTTCATATGTTGACATGAATAGAGCATTTGAAGGGGACGGTGGGAAACTACTCTGGCTGTCAGGCAACTTTCAGCACACACTCTCAGCGGTCATACACATTAAAGTTTGACCTACGCAGGCCAAAACAATCCTTCATGTTAACCGTGAGGGCTGGGAAGACGATGTGACAGATGAGACATACCTCATGGTTGCTCATGTCCCAGTAGGGCCGTTCGCCAAATGCCATGACTTCCCACATGACGATGCCGAAGCTCCACACGTCGCTGGCTGAAGTGAATTTCCTGTAAGCGATGGCCTCGGGGGCCGTCCAGCGGATGGGGATTTTACCTCCCTGACAGAAGAGAAACATTAACAAATCATATTTAATGGGTGAAGGGAGTGGAAACACGAGGCGCTGAAAGACCAACACTTTAGATTGGACACTTGAGAGTGAAAATACCATTAACAGTCTGACATTTGTGACTAGAAAAAGAGGCCTGCTCTCTCTATGCATATGGAGCTGTGAAATGAAGCTGTTAGTCTCACTCTTGTTGTGTAGGTGCCCTCTGCGTCGTCCTCCAGCACACGTGACAGGCCAAAATCTGACACTTTACACTCCAGGTTGCTGTTAACCAGAACGTTTCTTGCTGCCAGGTCACGGTGGACGTAGCTCATGTCAGCGAGGTATTTCATGCCTGCAGCAATTCCACGCATCATCCCCACGAGCTGATAGGATGGGATCTCTCCATCACGATCCTGAAGGTAAGAAAATACAGTTATTAGATGGTACTTTTTAAAATATTTTAATACTTAATTGTTTAAAGATTTTTAATCTGTCATCTGAAGCTTAATTCACGTGCCCTTTCTGTTTACGACAAAATGCAGAACCTACCTTCAGATATGTGTCGAGAGCTCCGTTCTCCATGTATTCCGTCACTATCATGGTGTGCTTGACTGAAATTAAAACAAAAAGTTACGTTTAGTGAATGTAAAGCACCCAAGCAGTTGATACAAATGCAAAGTGAACAGTTGTTAGACTTCTGTCCGAGGTTATCAACTCACATTTGGTGACAACTCCCTCCAGGCGGATGATATTCGGGTGCGAGAACTGACCCATGATGCTGGCCTCGCTCAAGAAGTCCTGCCTCTGTTTCTCCGAGTAGCCCGGTTTCAGGGTCTTGATCGCGACAGTCACCTCCCCTCGCCTGGGAGTCGTCATCACGCCCTTAAAGACTTCCCCGAACTCTCCTGATTGGCGGACAGAAGGCATGAGGAAATGTTAGAAACTGTACTGTGAGATTTAATTGAATGGAAGGAAGGTGATTTTAAAAATAAGACTTACCAACACCGATGACTTTTTGTTTGCTGATGGCACTGGAGTCGATTTCCGTGACAAACTTCTGGATGGCGATGTTAGGGTCCTCGTACATGTGTGGGTCAACGTAAGTCTTCAGAGGCTTGAGCTGATCTAAGAAAAGGAAATAAAATCAAATTTATTACGCTAAATAATAACTTAAAGAGTTGTTTTTATGATTTTGTACCGAATGTTTTTCTAACCTGTTGAGAAGTAGGGATCTTCAGGTCCTCCCCTGCCACGAGAGTTCAGTCTCCTGAGAGGAAAACATGAATAATCACTTCAGCACCAAACAGAATACAGACTGGCTTTTTAGTAATTGCAGGTCAGTCTCAACTGAAAGAGACCAAGGCTGTATTCAATACCAGCACCGACTATTACTGATAAACCTCCCTGAGCTGTTGTACCAGAATATCTTTAATTTACTTGAGCTTGTGGCACATAATCACACACTTTGCAGGTTTGTAGATAACATTTATCTGCATGACACACACGTTGGATGTGGATATGAAGCATGTTGTTACCAACCGTTTACGCAGCAGCAGGACGGCCACCACGACGAGCAGAATGACTGCTACTCCAAAGACAGCGCCCATCACCATGGTGGAGTTGCTCTGGATCTGAGACTCTGCTGTGGGAATCACAGAAAGGGAAACATTTATTAAGATATAAGATAACAGTTAATACAGAGAGACATTTGTCTTGGCTGTTCACTTTTGTTCAGATCACCAAAGCGCAACTAGCCGCATACGCCATCATCTTGTTGTACTGGTGATGTTTCAACGATCACAAAGCAAAGCACTAAAATTTAAGGAATGGATTTTTATGATTTTTATGAAATTAAAAATAAACATTTCCAGGCCTTGAAAACAGCTTTTCCAATTCCATGACTTTTCCAGGAATTTTCATGACATGCCTGTTTGAGGAATTATTTCATCATCATCTGTAGATTTTAAAGTTTCTGGTACCTAATGGTGACGTATGGAACTCGTGCTCCATGCTGTAGCTGCCAGGGTTTCCTTCAGCACTCAGCGCCTGGACCCTGAACATGTAGGTAGTGTCTGGGGTGAGGTCGTTAATCTGGACTGAACTTTTCTCCAAAATCAGGACTGTGTAGGTGGTCACATCACGCTCCCCCTCATCATCCTGCAAAGAGGAAAATGAGTGGGTTAAAATAATTTTGGAGCGATTTACAGCCTCGGCTTTGACTGAGGGAAGGAGAGACAAAAGAGCACAAAGCAGTCTTTCTTTCTTACTTTTCTGCGGTACATAAGCTCATAGCGGTGATTGATGTGGGCGGGAGGCCTGCGAGACAGAGTCCAGGACAGAGACAGACTGGTGGGGCCGCGATCATCCAGATGGATCAACGTCACCTTGGGGGGATCTAACGGTCGGTGAGAGACAGAAAGCAAAATAATGGTTAGTGACTAATCATAGTCTTTGGAAAGGACAGTTGGAAATGAAAGCCTTTGGGATTCAGTGGGTCAGAATGAATTCCTCCTTGTGTAGTAAGCCCTTCCTTTGGTACAATGGTTTTACTTACAAATAAAATATCGCATGAAATAATGTTTAAATATCTGAAAATGTCTGTTTGGGGTTCTAGAGACAACAGAGACTCTTTAACAGCTTAGAAACAACAGGATTTTAAAAACAGGATTAAGAACAATTTGACCACTGACTGCACATGTCCGGTTACTAAATGCTGCTAATTCAGTTGTTAGATGTAAATAAGCTGTTTGTTTAAAGTCTGTTGTTGTTTATGCCGTGTGTTTTAACTTTGTGCTGTTGTGTTTTAAGTCAGTTTGTTCTCTTATACTAATCTTTTCATGCTGCTGTCTTGGCTGGGACTCCTATGCAAAAGATACCTTGGATCTAATTGGGAATATTTATGGTAGAATAAAGGTTAAATTTAAAAACTTTAAAATAAAATTAAAAAGAAAAACATAATAAAAAAAGGTTTCATTGCCTAGATACTTCAGATTTTTCCAGATTTTATGAGAATTACTTATAAGCAAAATTTTGAACCGAAGTCTGGGACAGAAAATATAAAATCTGAATAAAATATATAATTAATTGGTGTAATAATGAAGTTTGATGGTTACTTATTTACCAAATTTTCATAGCTACAAGTTCAGTTTGTGGCAAAGGGTTGCAACTTCAGTACGTTTCTAAAAATTGGGTTTTAATGTGATCAGAACAAAATCTGGTCTTGTTTTTCTGAATTAACGAGATAATCTCGTTAATTCAGAAAAAACAAGACCAGATTTTTTTGCGTGACCACTTTTCTCATAAGTCTTACATAATAATCTTGTTAATTCAGATAAACAGGGCAAATATTTTTTTCTCAAGTGAAAGCATTATGCTTCTGTACTGTGGGACCCCAAACAATGAGGAAGTGAAACCTCTTTGAGCAGAACACAAACTTAAATCAAAGCAAAAAGCTTGTCGTGTGATCGAGCTCACCTGTATAGTCTAGAGCAGTGGTGATGCTCGCACTGGGCCTCTCAGTACCAAACTGGGACACGCCGCTGTGAGCCTCCACAGTGAACGTGTAGTTCAGATGAGAATCCAGGTCACTCACGATGACCATGGTGTCCTGCAGGTCTGTAGGACCTGGCTCAAAACGGACCTTCTCTCCACAAGGGACGCATGAGGCCCCGTCGCAGTGCTCACAAGCCACGCTGTAGGTGAGATCACTGCGGCCTCCGGTCACCAGTGGTGGGCTCCAGGACAGCTGCAGCCTGCCCTCTGCTGACAGGGTGATGGAGGTCAGGTCACGAGGGGCACTGGGGGAAGCTTGAAGAGGAAGTACATGACACAGAACAGTTAGCGTGATCTTCTGAACTGCCTGTAATGAGCTCAAAGTTGACTTGAGTAATTCGACAGTGAGTGGGGTAGTTACCAGAGCAGGGTGACGTAGGAGGGTCTGACGGGGAGCGGAAGAAACCTTCCTCACACTGACACTCGGTGGCGCCGGATGAGGAGGGCTTGGTGTTATCAGGACAAACCTGACATAACTCGCTCGACACAGACGGCTTGAAGTAGCCTGGCTTGCATGCTGTATGAAAGAAAGAAGGTGTGTGTTAGTTTAAGCTCGACATTAGGAATAACTGTGAAACAGACAAACACAGGAAGGGATGACTGATCTAAATGCAAACAATGAAGCTGTCTTTGTAATACCAGACCATTCCACCCGACAGGAAGCATTTGTTGTGAGTAACCTGTAATCACTGAGGCTTTGTATCTGGAGGAATGAAAAGGGATTTCCCAGGCGATCTGCCTCCACTCGCCCTTTTTCGCCTGAGGGCCTAATCTCAGGTCACACTGCCGGCATCAACCGGATGACACCAGAGCATTAAATCCATCAGGTGATCTGATCTGCCTTTCCCCTGTGAACCCCTCAGCTCATATACTCTGGCAGATAATATTTCTGTTTTTGCCAAAGGAAATGGCACCTTGGACACTGGTGGAGGGTTGTGATGGACATTTCAGCACACAGATAAACAGCCTTCCAGGGCAGGGGAGGTTAATGAACATGCAGAGTGGACAGAAAAGAACTGCAATTCAGTCTAAGGCTGATGTTTCCTCCCTTTCTTCCTTCCTTCCTCTAACCCCAGACACCCGGCGCAAATTACAGCATCCAGGGTTGGACAGTTGGAGGGCGAGAGAATCAGGAAAGCGGAAAAGCTGCTGGGGATGAGGATGATTTTCAGCGTGTTTATGGAAACAGACGTCGCACATACTTCCTGGGGCTCCCGCACAGTCATAAAAAAGCTTTTAAGCTCCAGTTTATAAGGTCTATAGGGGGATCGCACTTTGCCACCAGCTAAAACTTCTGGTTAGAGTTCCTTTAGTGTTCATTGTTCAGGAGGTTTTTAGCCAAATTATCCACAAAGGTGTCTGTCTATACAGAACAAACAGACCCAGTGATTTAAACCAGTAAACACACAAAATGAACAAATGCCACATTAAAAAAATGGTGTTTTTCCAACATTCTTGTGGCAAAGGGGCTGAAAACTACAGTGATTGACACAAAATCACGACTGGCCCTATCTGGAGCCAGTGTTCAGGTTATCTGTTTGGGCTACTGTAGAAAAATGGCAGTGCAACATGGCCATCTCCGTAGACGAGGACTCACTCCCTGTGCAGATATAAACGGCTCATTCTAAGTTAACGAAAACACAATGATTCTTATTTTCAGGTGGTTTTACACTAAAGAAAACATACGTCTTATATTAAATTCCATTTCTGCCAATATATCACCCTTAATCCTACACGCCAGGCCTTTAAAAAAATGGATAGTATGAAAGATCTCGTCTCTCTGCTTTCATTCTGCTGTCTCCCCAGGGACAAGCCTTTCATCTGGCCCCTGCGCTGGTGGCCGTGAGAAGAGGTCGGGTGAATCCTGGACATAAGACGTAGTCGCGTTACTTCAGCATTCAGGCAGAAAGACCTTTGCACCCTAAGTACCGCCGCAGTCGAGGAGAAGGAGCAGGTTGAGTTTGAGTAGGAGGGATAAGGATGAATAGATGGATGGATGGATGGGGGATGGGGGTAAAGGTCTGGAGCACCAACAGAAGTTCTCTCTGGGGAGTCACTTGGCGGCAGTGGGGGTGTAGCTGAGGTCTTTTCGCATAAGAAAAGGGGGCCAGCCCATTTCATCTTGAGCCGCAGCAGCAGGACCTCTGTCACGTACCAAAGAAACTCCAGCCCCATTCATCTATTGTCTCTGAGATTGGACAGAGTGGTGCCATAAATATGTTGCATCACTCATTATACAGCTCGCAAATGGCGGCATGTGTGCAGTGTATGAATACAAACACTATTAATGCAAACTTTAGCTTCCCAAAATTAGTTTGAATTGAAGTTTTTTACATATTTTTGCAATAAAAACTGTTGAAATATTGTTTTTTTTTTAATCAAAAACTTTCTTTCAGCTAACGTTTATTTCCCCTTCTTGATGCAAATTGCTTCTCTTAGTGTCCCACTCTCCTTTTTGACTACGACAAACATGTGAAAAGGACTTATCTTCCGCACCGATGCATCTGTTAATTGAATCTGTTTTTTGCTCTTTGTGTCGGCCCATTGTTCTAATGAGTGGGAACATGGATTAGGGAGCTCGTTGCGTGTGTTAACAACCGGATGAAAGAGCAAAGGGAGGCAAAGCGGGGCATGTCATTGGCTAACAGCTGTCCTGTTGCTCTACTAATCCTCTTGACTAAATTACACTCCACACCTAACTAAGCAGCCACGAAACTAACCACCCTCATGCACCAACTGTCGACTGACTCCCCGCCCTCCGACTCCCGACCAAGGACAACCTTCTTATTTGTGTCAGTCAGCATTCCTCCTCGTTGCGCTTTACTTCCTTTTCCCACAACAGTTGTGCTCTTCAGAGGAATGCACATGAGCCTCTGAGGATATCACTTTCTCTAGTAAAATTGAAAATAGGGAGATGGCTGGAACAAACTTCGATAAAATTGCGTTTCAACTTATGTAATAAAGCGTGTTTCCTGCATCCTAATACTCAGGTCATCCTCCAGATTTTGGAATATCAGTTTTTTCCCCATCATGAATATTTCCTGTCTTCCTCTGCCAGCTTCCGTTTCAGGTGCTCGACTCGGAGTCCACGTGTGGTCAGAAACCTCAAAGACTGAGACATTCCACTGTTGTGACTTCCTCCCTGCCTTCCTCTCTTTATTCTGTTTTCATCTTTTCAACCTCAGTAGAAGAATCAGCCTTTGAACTACTGTACTTGTCCATCAGTGGTATAGGACTGCAACTAACAATCATTTTCATTAAAAGGAGCTCTACAAGAATTTCAGAGCATTAATATTGCAACAAACCACTAATCACCACCACTTTGCACTGCACTCTTACAGCAGATATTGGGTCAGCAGCATGGAAGCACGATGCCAACCCTTTGTGCCCCCAAGGGTTAACACTGTTAGTGTTTTCAGCATTGTTGTTGTTGTTTGCACCGTTAGCAGGTAGCCGTGGGCCACCTCCATGTTGAGAGCCATATGGAGATAATCTCTGAGTAACTGATATACACTGCATAACGTATAGAGCTCCTTTAGCTATCAATTTTGGCTACTAATGGATTCTTCTCAAGTGATACTCAACTTTGTGCTTGTGGAACAAATCTGGCCTCCGAAAGGGTGCTGGGTCGCAAACCACCAACCACTGTCTAATTGACAATGAAAATACATACATATTTTTTTTCTTTTTCGTCCTTTGAATGTAAATTAAAAGTCATCAAAATAGTGTTTATTTAACGAAAAGAAAAATCCTTAGGCCTGGGCTTAGCCCTAAAAACACCCTTGCCTACACCTGGCCTTGTTCCAGATTGCTGCAAGTGGATTTATCCCTTGGCGAAGATGAGTGAGGAGAGCAAACGTCAAAAGGTTGAGGTCATGTACTGATAAATATTATTAATGTTTGATTCTTAACTGGCCCCTGGCCTCCTGTAATTTTGCAGAAGTGCCCCTTGGCAAAGTAAGCTGAGTATCCCTAGTCTATATCATGTCACAAAAAAGTGAAAAATGCTTGTCCCAATTTCCTAAAGCCCAAAATGATGTCATCAAATGCGTTCAACAAGAGTCCAAAAGACAAAGATATGAAGTTTATAGTGATATAAAAGCCAGAGAAGACGACGATCCTTACAGTTGATAAGCTAGATTCAATCTATCCTTTGCATTTTTGGTAAAAAGAACGACTTAAGCAATGAACCATTTATCCAAAAAGTTGTGGATAAATTTTCAGTCAATTCATCCCTTAATTCTTTAATTCCTTAATTTGCCGTCTCAAAGGAAATGACTCCCAGAAGAGACCAAACTCTGCCAGTCAAGGTGACTCGGACCATCAGGAGTCATAAACCACAGCCTGACTCAGTCTAACCTCTGATAGGCGTGTCGGCCTCATCCCTGTAATCTGTGGTTCCTGTCGCCTTGGCAACAGGCACAAAACAAATACTTGTGAGCTGAAGACGCACCACTCAGGTAGTTATTCTGACACATTCACACGGCCCCTTCCTTTAGTCAATCGGTGCTGTAGGTGACGCGAGGGTGAAAGAATTCCTTTCAGAAATCCCTGCAGCCTACAGTGCCCTTCCTCCCCTCCTTCCTCCTCTCTCTGTACCCTCTCTCCTCCCACGTTTCCTCCAGACAGCTCAACACACCACGCCCGAGAAAGCCAAAGACAAATTCCACACAGACAGTAGGAGCACATACAGTATGAACGCCGCAATTTTGCCTTTTACTGTACACATCTTTTTGTTTTGTATATGTGCTCAGGTCTTTCCCGAGGGCAGTACATACTGTGAAGTCTTTGCATACTTAACCTTACTCTGAGTGTCACTCGTACAAAAGACCAAACCTTTTAACAGAATGTTCCCAAATGCCTAATGGTTTTAAAATTATATGTGTCTCTGTTTTGGTCTTTCTTAAAAAAAAAAACTACCTGCCTATAAATATCTGAATAGTGGAAAAAGTTTGCCCTCTTTCAACTATTCAACAGCGGTGGGACCAAGTCACTGTTTTGCATGTCACAAGTGAGTCTCAAGTGTTTGCACTCAAGTCCCAAGTCCTAAACTCTGAGTTCCAAGTCTTTAGCAAGTCATAATGCGCTCTTCACCAAATGTAACAGTATTAAATTTACAAAAATGATGAATGCTTTTTAAAATGTGCATTCATTTCTTTAAAACAAGTTTGTTAAAAGAAAAGCTGTTAAGCTAACGTTAGCTAAACATTAGCTTGCTAAATATGTTAACAATTAGTGTCAACTCTCTGTTGTTTGTGCAAATTCAAATGTCAAACAAAGCTGGAAGTTGTTGCATCTTCATCTGTAATTTTAAAACCGCACATTTTACACACTGCAATTTGTTTTTTGTTGACAAACATGTAGTTTTGGTACATAGTTTGGTATCATTTTCTCCAATTAGTGCTCAGTAATACACCGTTAGCTTAGTTCTCCATGGTTCTGACCTGCAACTTGGCTGGATGTCAAACAAAGTGGATCTGGGGAATTAAGTGTCAGCTTGTTGGGAGTGAATGGTTTTAACACTGGCTGATTCAGGAAACGGGAAATTAAATGATTTGCAGCACATTTCCTAAATAATTGTTTTTGAATCTTTGGCCTTGAGGGAAGGTAACATTTTTAAGTCAAAAGGTTCAAGTCCAAATGAAGTCACAAGTCCTTGGTGTTCCAGTACAAGTAGAGTTGCAAATCTTTTTTGTTTGTTTTTTTCAAGTCGGAAGTAATCAAATTTGTGACTCATGTCTGACTCCAGTCAAAGTCATTTGACCAAAGTCCACATCTCTGCTATCTGTGGAAATAATGTAGGCTACTTCACAATTTTGGAAAGGTGCTGTAAACTTGAAATCTCTCCCAAAGAGAAAGCTAAAATTTTTTCTGAACATTTAATATCTTCCTTTTAACTTTCACCTCATTTCCAGCTCCAAACAGCTCTTCAGTTTCTACAGCGCAGTGAATCGTGGGACAATACTGTCTGTCAAAAGCCAGTCACATTCAGAACACACACTAGCATCTTTGACTACAATTTTCCATTGTAAATAAACTCAAAGTTCACCTAGAATTAGTATGTAGTATGGAATTGGGACACTGCTTCTTGTACTGTACACTATCACCTCCAGCTATCGACCTATCCATAAAACAGCACCACAGCCCATCCCCATTCCTGAGTCCTGAGAAAAAGGCTGTGGAAAGAATGTGCTGTTGGCCAACAGGTGAAGAGATGAGACTCTGTCAGAATTTCCCCAGTGGTTTTTTATCTATATCACACAGGGTAATCTGAGGTTGTCTTAAAAACGAAACAAAACAAACAGGTTTAGACATCGTCCCTGTTTCCTTCCTTTCCAGTGCTCAGTCCTGCTGTTCCTGATCCACTTCAACACACATATGACAGTGATGGAGTGTTTTTATGATTTCCAAACAAACCCGACACAATTAACATTCCTCTGCTCTCATTCCTCACACCTTGCCAAGGCAGTGGTTGGAGGTGCTTGATTTACTACAACTCACATGGCAACACAAACACGTCTCAGTTGAGTGCGTGGCATATTCCTGGCAGTGCTTACCTTGGCAGGAGTCCCCAGTGGTTTCATAACCGGCGAGACACTGGCACTGACCCACGGGAACCACCCATTCACCCTCAGCTGTGCAGTAGATGCGTGGGGTGGCCTGACTGACGGCATTCTCCACACAGGCTCCCTCCACCTCCCTGAGGGCACCCGCCACCGTTTCCGGGAAGGCCGCCAAGCTCTGCACTGTGGACGGGCATGTCTTGTAGTACACTCTCACAGACAGCAGCGCCACACAGGCGCCCATGTCCTGAAAAGCCAGGTAGAAGCCCTTTCTGGACAGAGGCCCCACCGTCTTCGTCTCTGTGTTGACCTTCAGCACTCGACCCCGGGTGACCTCATCAGGGGCGATGGTGGCCACTTTACGGAACTGGCCTTTGCGGAAGTTGGTTCCCACATCGGCATCAGCCTCTGAGATATAAAGGTTGAAGGTTTCTTTGCAGGCGACAGAAGCGCCATCAAAAGTGTTGCAGTCTCGCACAACAAAGCGGAGCTCCACAGAGACTCGTGTAGTCCCCGGGCGCCGCTGGATGAATGTTGTGCGTAACCAGTTGTCCTGTTCAGTAGAATCTATACTACAAACACTATAGGTATAGAAAAGTGAGCCGTTCACCACCGTCTGGACTATCTCCCACTGTAGAACAGAAAAAGATAAAGAGAGACAAGGGGGATTAGTTTGAGGGGCAAAAGTCGTGGTTACAAAGCTACAATAATGAAAGGAGAGGAAAAAACTTTCTTCAGGGAATAAGTACAGGGTTCAGAGGCTTTGTTCTCACTGAGAACCAGTTTTATTGATGAGACACCTCTTCTTTCATGCTGACTGAGAAGCTCATAAAGTGCAGAAGTGAGCTGGAGCTTTTTTTCCACACATTAACATGATTGGCCTGGACATGTGCCGTGCTCGCAACGTGTGTGGTTTTCCACTAACACACAGGGGTGCATGTGTGTGAGACACCCACACACCCACACACACAAATCCAACAAATACTACTGTAGACTACCAACTAACATTTATGGCAGTTAAATGAGCTTTATAAGCACAGTGGCAGCAAAATTGGCAGCAATTAAGAGTTTTTACAAGAGGGAAGCGATGACGAGCAGAAAGATTAAAAGCCTCCATTTGACATTTAAATTTAACACCTCATATGTTGGCAGCACATGAGTGTATCAAGGAATAAAGCAATGCTTTCTTTACCTGTTGGAAAAGAGAGGCAAGAAAAATATATATTTCCACTATTTAAAAGAAAAAATCAGTAAAATTGGTGCCATTAGATTAGAGTAGCACTTTATGAGGCATCATAAATCATTTAAATCCGGATTTTTTTTTATTGTTAAATTAGCATTAGCACCTCTACATTTTCGCTAGGGCTGGACGGTAGAGAAAATCAACTATCACAATGCTTTTTACTGAATATTTTGATATAGATATTGCGAAGATATTACATCATTTTACTGTAATGCAGCCTTGTACTGTACTACAATATCCAAAATCTGAGACAATATCTAGTCTCATATCAGGATATAAATATATTGATGACAATATATTGCCCAGTCCTAATTTTGGCCAAATTAAATACTGGATTTCAGGCAATAACTTAGCTTCTTTTGTCTACATACACAGGTTGCACTACATTTAGAATATAAACTGTTTAAATATGTCTGCTGAAGCCAATATCGCACATTGCAAATAATCGTCCTTGGTACAGATTTAAAGTGTGAGAAAGCTGGATTAGAACAAAGCCAAGTTTGACAGACAAGCGGAAATCCTATCCGATAAAACTAGAACCCTTAGATCTTAGAGAATGAAAGAAGAACCGAGGCCCACACAGTGGAAGCGGCCATGTCCTGTTGCTTTTTTTAGATGGAAAGCCACTGAACTATACATAGAGGGATGGTTCTCCACACATGGACCACTTTCTTTCTCTTTAACTTATGTCTCCCCACAACTGTACAGATCATCTCGTCACTGTTATCTCTAAATCCAGACAGGAAGTTCTGTGTCGAAATGAAAATAATGTCTTGCGATTGTTTAAAATGCATGCTGGTACTGTAAATTTAAATGTAGGTTGAACCCTGACATTTTAATGGCATTCATAAGTTCTTTATGAAAGGGTAGCGTTAACACAAGACCAGCCGAGCTCTGCCAAACCTCATCGAGCTGCCACTCATTCCATCTCTCCCAGAGAGCTTTTTTAGTGGGCTGAATGTGCAGACAGAGGCCTCTGTTATTGTTGCTAAATAGTATTCAAATCCTCACATCAGCTAATCTGCAGCTGCCTTGTTGTCTTGCTTAGAGAAAGACAGTGTCAACTCCTGAACCTGGAGTCTTAAAAATGCCTGTTGAGGTATAAATACTCACTCCGTTCTCAAATGGCAACGTCAACCACCCCAGCTCTGATCCTGAAGCTTTCATATCCAGCAATACTTCTACAGAGACAAACAGGAAAACATGACATGGTTACAACAAGCACAGAAGCAACTAATAACAGCTGGTGCACCAAAAAAGAAAATTAAAATAACATTTAGCTATTAATTAAAGGCTGCTAAATGTTTAACAGGCCTAACGCCCCTTTGGCACAGACTGTGTTTATATTTTTATGTGTTTATAGGCTGTATAATTGGGAAATAATTGGGGAATTACTCTGATATGACTGTACAATTAGATTTTCTGCCTCGATCTCCAGGGCCAACAGCTTTATGGGGGGGCACATGCCAGGCTTTGACAGACTAATCAAGCATGTCGGTGTGATTCAGGACTTCAATGACCGTGTCCTCCAGGTCCAGGATACAGGACTAATAGTGTCTGAGAAAGGCGTGGGCACTTAAATTGCCATGACCAGAGAAGTACATGAATCTGCACCACAAGTGAAAGAAAAAGGCTGACATGTTGAGGCATCTCACAGGTGCCCTTTAACCCTACTGAGAAGGGCCAGTAAAGGAAAAAAGTAAGACTAGTGGTGGGGTACATGTTTAAATTAACTGATATTTTTGAGCATTTAAATTTATCTAAATAGACTGGTTTAGATGACGTTTAAATAGCAAATGGATATTTTCAAAAGAGGTATTTCAAAGCCTGTACTTACTCAAAAAACTAAACAGAAGAAAAAGTCTATTAGGCTATATGAGGAAATTTTAAGCTGGGAAAAATTTGAAAACAGAAGTAAAACATAAAGCAGGCTTTTAAATTCCAACCTCCTGACTCACAATGTAAAGCTAGGCTCCACTTTTATTTCTTTAACGCCAGTAAAAAGTAGGCCTACTTACGCTCTTTCGACTGGAGGCTGATAAATACTTGACTGACGAACAAACACAGGAACAAGTTGACCCGACGGAGCTCCATTATTCCACACAACTTTTAGAAAAAGTCGTGGTTTTAAGTCCCAAAGTCTCGGTGCTCTCCTCCGTCTGTCCCACTGACTCCCCAAATACTTCACTCTACCGGCTGAGTGAGCACGAGCCCGCAGCCCATTGAGAAACAGGTGGCGTCATCGCCCCGCCCCGCGCGCTGTGGAATGTTGGAGTTCTCCATATATGGTAATGAAAGGGGCGGGGCCATGACTGTTGAACCGCACCTGTTTCATTGAGAAGGATGTAGGCCCATATAAAACTGCTCTGTCATTGTAGCCTGTTGATTTTACTATGTTAAATAAATGACTGTACTACACATTTAACATAACTACAAGCAAACTTAACAAAAAGGCCTATTTATTGTTTAAACATTTTGGAAGATATGTCAAGCTGTGACAAAGGAAGGAGGCTACAAAGATCTACTACTTAAAGGGGAACTACGCCCGTTTTCAGATACTCCAAAAATATTACTTAACATGAACAACTTTCTCCCAAATCCAAAAACTATAGTGCTAAAAGTCAAATTTGTGATGTCTATAAGTAGCACTGCTCCATAGACAGTGAATTAGGAAAGATGTGATAGATGACACTGACAGCACCCAGGGGAATGATCTGAGTGTGTGGGTACACTTTCTGTTTCAGAGCTGTGAATACTAAAGAATAAAGCTCATTTGGGTATAAAAAGGAAAACAAACATTCTGTGGGTCCATAAAAGCAGTCTCCCATTCATTGTCTAAGGAGCAGCTCCAGACTTTATACTTCATGACATCACAAGTTGAGACTCACTTCTCTGGTTTCAAATATTGACTGAACATTAGAATTCTTAATTAAGGTGGTTTTTTCCCTGTAAATAAAATTAGAAAAATGCCAATGTTAAGCAGCATTTAAGTAAGTAATTAAAGTAAATGTACAGTAGTTTCACCAAAGTACTTGAAGTATCAAAAGTTTTTATTATGCAAATTAGCCCTCTAGAGTATATTACTGTATTTAATATGTGTTGAAAGAAGTTCTTAGACCCCTTTCTTAAGTAAAAGTTGTACTCCTACAGTGTAAATACTTAAATCAAAAATTTACTTGACTAAAAGGGCATTACACACACTGACAGCAAAATGTCCAACGTTAGGGTACTCATTACGCAGAATGTTGTATTATTATAGTCTGTATATGGATTTTTATTAGGCCTACAGATGTATTGTATCAAGCATTTATGCTATAGCTGGTGAAGTGGAGCTCATCAGTTTTTTTATATAAAATATTATTCTGCAAAGTAACTAGTTACTACAACTACAACAAATGTACAACAAATGCATAGTGGAGTAAAACATGCAGTGTATCCATCTGAACTGTAGTGGAGTATAAGCATAACGTACCTAAATATGGAAATATTCAACCAAAGTAGAACCTCAAATTCAAATTAATAAGGCTACAGTACTAAAATGGAAATATTCAAACAACCACAAAATTGTGTTTCAAGTACAGTACTTTTCCACTACTAGTCACCACTAGTTCAAAACCTGGCAGTAATTAAGATACTAAAATAAACATTAAGCATTTAAAATGTATTTTCTTAAGGTAAATAAAGGTAGTTATCTTTTATGTCTTGTGTCTTGTGCTTTTGTGTAACACATATTTTGTGTTAGAGCTTTTTGTGTTTGCATATGCATGTCCTTGTGGACTTAATTGCAAACTGAACAGAGCTTTAAACATTTTTAAACAAAGCTATACAAACAAAATTTATTCTTTTTAATGAGGTGATTCAGTTTTCATTTAAGTCTTTCCTTTTGTTTCTTTTTGTCTGTCTGTTCTGTAGCTCTGGTGTCGTGAACATGGCATGGAAATTAATTAAAGACGGGGCACCAAGTTGTATTATAGCATGAATGTTAACGATCCATTCAAGTTCTGCTCGTGTACACGTGCACATGGTGTTTAAATATATACATTTAGGAACCGTCTCAGATGTTTTATCTGTGCTGAATTTTAAGTTCAGCTTGTAAATGTTTCAAACAATAAGCAACAATAATACAGTACAAATATGTTTGGGCTTTACTCGCCTTTCAAAGTGAAAGCGTGTTTAAGCTGGACAATCTTTTTTGACCGTCTTCCAAGTAATTGCCTGAATCCTCCACATCTCGTCCAGGACTTGCCTTTCCCACGACTGGTAAAGGAGGGGTCAAGTGGGAGGGGGTGGTCTGGTATGAATATATGACTACTAATGAGACGCTCCTCATAAAGAACCTTACAATTTGGGTATGAATATGTGACCACAAAGAGGATCTGACAATAGCATCACCTAGCAACTCTTATCTGGAGGAATTTCAGAGTCAAGTCTTCTCTGTGAAGCGCTGTGTACTTGGAAAGAAGAGCCCCTCCATTTGAGAGCTAAACACAGCCGGCCACCCTGACAAAGACTACCCCCCTTGAAAAAAAATCAACTGAAGAGGCGGACATTGTCTTGTCCTACGTTACCATACACGGACATTAATCATACAACAGACAGAGTGAAAGATGTTGGTGAAATAATAGATTAACAAGTTAAGTGTGGGCTGAGTTATGGCTCTCTGACCTTCAAATGACAATCACATCAATCGCTTACAAACACAAATTGTAGTTTAACACGATCAGCATAATTTCAGCATAAAACAGGACATTTTGACCCTGTAGAGGAGAAGAAGAAAATTGACCCCTTCTTATTAAATAGTGCACTGCAATTAAAGACAAGATTTTATTTTTAAAGGAACAGTGTGGAGGATATAGTGTAATCTAGCGGTGAGGATTGCTGACTGTATACAGCTGAAACTTGCAGAAACGTGCAGATCGTAAACTCCTGGTTTGGACTGCTTCAGTGTCCATTGTCAAGGAGATTTATATTGGTATCTGAATCATCCAAAGAGGTCTCTTCCTGTCCAACATAAACAGACTATTAAACACTGAATTAAGCAATTTCCTCATAAAGATCTGTGTTTTTCTGACGCTATTCAGCTTGTCACAGATGGGCCTTTTTCCCCTGATAGCTTAAGATCAAGACGTTCAGGAGGTTTTTACCATTAGCCAAATCATACACAGAGGTCTCTTCCTCTACAAAAGAAATGGAGCCGATGATTTAAAGCAGTTAAAACACAGAATAAAGCAGTTTCAGGATTAAAGTCTGTGTTTTTCCGACACTCTTGTACTTGTTGGGGAGCAGCTGAACGGCCCTGTCTAGAGCAAGTGTTTGGTTTGTCCATTCTGGGCTACTGTAGAAACATGGTGCAACAAGGCTGACTACCTGGACAAGGACCCACTCCTTATGTAGATATAAACGGCCCATTCAACAACAATTCTTATTTTAAGGTGATTGTACACTGAAGAAAACATGCCTATTATATTTCATTTCTGTTGTTATCTCCCTAGAACCTTACACACTTAACCTTTAAATACCAAATGATGAATTTCAGCTTGAACTTTTTCTCTAAATGATGACAGACACTACATTTAAACACAATTCCTCAACCAGAAGAAAGATAGCTGTTCAAATATTAGCTCTTTTTAGTAACCAAATTTCAGTTTTATGTCTCTGCTGAGGAAACAAAATGTGATCTTCCTTTCAGTCCCAAAGACCTGACACCACACTTTAAGATCCACATATCCCTCACTTTCAAATGATCCGCCACACTTTGCTTTGAGTGTGAACTGCCACTCGAAGGAAACTTCCATCTTAAGCACTCTCGAGCAGCCCTTTCTCTCCTCTCTTTGCTGGTTTTGATACACGCTGAGGTATGCCAAGGTGTTATTTTCGAGTGTGTTAATGCTTGGACTCTGAGAAGTGGTTTCTGTTGTCATCCCGTTCTCCAAGGTGTCAGAGGTTAACACCCTCTCTAACACACAAGTATGCAAATGCTTTCATTTCAATACAGGCTTCTTTTCTTTCAGCCAACAGTGCATGCGTGCTGCTGGAGAGCAGACCGCGGCCTCACATCAGCCCAAACACCCCCACCTTCCTCTTGTCTCGGGCTTCTGAGGGCGATGACAACACAAAAGTACTTCACACTGGGGGCTGGGCCTGCATTTTGTGGGTCAGTGAATAGCAGGCCGAGGCAGCAATGCCATGTCATTCAGAGCCTGCTCCCTTCACACCCCCTGCTTTCCTTACACTTCTCGTGGTATCAGCAAACAGAGAGGTGGAACACTATTGAAAGCACCAGGGAGTTTTTGTGTACTGCCAATATAAAATGCACCAACTGTTTTCCACCATTCCACAGTCTCAGCGAGGGCCCCAAAACCCTTGTTAAGAAATGATGGATTCACGCCTCTGTTAATATGTTCTGATGACTATAGACATCAGTGGTAGAAGAAGCACTCAGCTTATTTACTTAAGTTAAACAGCAACGCCACACAATAACCAACAGCAAACACTCCATTACAAGTCCTACATTTAAAATTTCACTCAAGTAGAACTGCAACAAAGTAAACTTAAAGGGACAGTTCACCCCTATTTATCAATCAAGATTGTTTTGGTGCGAGTTACCGAGTGTTGAGGATATCGGCCGTAGAGATGTCTGTACTCACTTGAATATAATGGAACTAGATGGCATTCTGCTTGTGGTGCTCAAAGTGCCAAAAAATCAATTTGAAAAACTCAACATCAGTGTCTCTTTCCAGAAATCACGACCCGGTTACTCAACATAATCCACAGAACTTGTTGTGAGCAGTTTCATGTTAGAACTATTTACTTTCTACTGAACTACACCCAGCAACTGAATCACCATGCAGAAGGAAGCGTGCATCTACTCATGGAGAAGAGGCTTCAGGCTTGTGCTCGTGACAGCAAAAAAATGCAAATATTAATGGCGTCCTCCTCGGCTGAGCTGTCACATTAGCTAGCTCAGTGGTGCTACAGGTGACCTAGCAGCAGATGCGCACTTCCTTCTGCATAGTGATGTGGTTTGCTGAAGTGAATGGTCAAAAGTAAATAGTTCCTTCATGAAAGAACTGAGTTTTTCCAAAATGTCTTTTTTTGGCATTTTGAGCACCACAAGCAGAATGCCATCTAGTTCCACTGTATTTGGCAGACATCCCTATACGGCCAATATCTTGGACACTCAAATTGAACTCACACCAAAATAATCTAGATTGATAAATAGCACCACAGGTAAAGGGAAAAATATGTATTTTTATTTAGGGGCAACTTGTCCCTTTATAGAATTAAAACTACAAAAATGAATGATATAAAATAGACTGTCAGTGTTTCATCATTATATAATGAAATCACTATTATTGATTAATTAATATGTAAGGAGTACTTTAATGCTGTAGATGTCAAAGTGAAGCTAATTTTAGCTCCTGCATACACTGCTGGCTGCGTAGTTTAATCCATAACAATGGTTTAAATTTTGTAAAATGATCCTATGTTTTCTATGAACAATAATAATCTAAAAGTATCTGTAGCTGTTAAATAAATTTAGTGTAATAGAAAGAACAAATTTACTAGTACCTCAAATGTATGCTGAAGTACAGCACTTAAACAAATGTACACAGTTAGCCTATGTTTAACCACTGCTAACACTGCCTGTGTACATTTATTTTTTCTTGGTGCTAATTAACTTCCTGCTACATATTTGCTTTTATTGTTAAAAGTATGTGCTGCCATTTGTCTCAGTATGATGTGTGAATCATAATTTGATCCATTTCTAATTAAAAAAAAATCAAATTTCAGCTAACATTTACTATTATAGAAATCACAGTGTGTAGAAGTGTTCTTGCAGTAAAACAATGCAGAACTTTGTGTGAAAGCACTTCTTCTAAGTGATAACCATGTATCTCTGTCATCTTTTAAAGTGTTATGAAACTTGGTGACTTCATCCTGATAATCAGGTCGGATATGAGTGAGTAAAAGAAGCAGACATGTGGGCCTTAATTCAGAGGTCTGAAGCAAGACATAAGAAGACATTGTACATTGTTGAGATAATACCGTGGCTTTTTTAAAAGCCTATGAGGGAGGCGTATTCAACCCACAAAGGAGTGTGTAATCCTACTGATAACGTGAAATCACACAAGGCAAAAACAATCATATGTGACGACAAAAACACTGGATATCTGAGCCCAACGACCACGACATTGTTCAGCTCACTACTGTACTGGTATTGACACCATGTGAAATCATGTACTGATATGCTTTAGACAAATAAACTACAACAGAGAGTAGCATTTGAAGTCACCGATCTCTGCAAGGTCAATATAGGTGCAAAACTGAATAAAAACCACTAGACCACATGTTGTAACGTCTCTGCCAACAGAAGTGTGCTCCAATAATTACACCATAAAACCCAAACCACCATCCTTTTATGTTCCTCACAAACAGGATGGAAGTTACGGCAGCTTCTCTGTCTCTGTTATCTGAAAAGAAAAGCTTGTGCATTGTTTTTTGTTCTCCCCTTGTCCTCAGCCATCTCATTTTAAAAGCTCCACATGCCACCTCTGAAAAAACACTACCTCTCCTCACTGGAATTTGGGGTGGGTGTCTGTTGTGTGTGGCGTAGCGTTCAGGAACAAAAGAAAGAACATGCTCCAACAAGTTTTTGTCTTATGAGGAGGAGAAATCTGAGGATGTGGTAAAAAACACGGAGCATTAGTCATACATGCATGGGATAAATCTATTTGAGGCTTCGCCCTGAGCAGTCATCGCGGCCTGCATTGGCACTGACCTCATCAAAGAGCCGTGAACACTGCAGGTATAGACAGATAATTTAGTAAGAATCCAAAGAAAGATTGGCTCACCTTTGAAATACAAAACCACCACTAATTACCTTTTCCTTTTAAGCCACATATCGAATAACCTGCCAGAAACAACCCTGAAAAATCAGCCTTTGTTCATTGCTGGGTGTTATGTTCTCTTATTAGAGTGCAACAGGTTGTGTATTCAAATGTATACCAGACTGAGGTCACTATAATCCCCCTCGTCTGGCAAGTAAAGAGTGGGGGGCATTACAGAAAGTGAAATCTCCTTCAGTAAAGACCCGTGTTAAATGTAATGGCTGTTGGCAAAGGGGGCCTAATAAAGATGACAGCACACATTCATATGCATTCGTTTGTGTGCTCAGCTTGACGAAGTCTGCCCGCAGGCTTAACAAAGGGGAGGAAGGAAGCCAGGGGCTGTGGGGAATGCCTGGGGGTGGCTGGGGGGGCGACAATACACACACACACACACACACACACACTTAAACACACACAGTGGCCCTCCAGCTTGCATCCTGTGGTCTCTCAAGTCTGAAGTTATAGCAGTGACAGCTGGGCTAGCACGCTCTGCATGGGCTCATTCTCCCTTTAGCGGCGCCCCCTCCTCCTCTCCTCCACACACACACTTACTGTCTGTGACTTACACACACAAACAAGTGCACACACACACACACACACACACACACACACACACACAGGATGCTCCATCCTGTTTACTGTTTACATTTCACAGTGGCCGGCCAACTTGGGAGGGCTCTACAGTGCAATGATTACAGGCATTACAGCTGTTTGTAAGGTAGCGGTGTGGATGGTGAGTGTGTGTGTGTGTGTGTGTGTGTGTGTGTGTGTGTGTGTGTATAGCCTATGTTAGAATTTGGGATTAAACTACAACACATCGTTGAGATGAAAATTTCTTTCATTCCTACCCTTAAACAGCAGCCAACAAAACAATCTCCCTGTCAGGTCCACTACAGCTTTAGTAGCTCAAGAGATGTTTGCCCGGTTGTCATGGCACTGTAGATATTTAAATTTCCATTTTTCAGAGCCCTGCACGGACTTCTTGGCTTAAAAGTTGAAACTGAAAGTTCATTCATTGGAATCAGCAGCTGAGGAAGATTTTGCAATACCAAAAACTCCAGAATAGCTGCTGAATGGACCTGGTGGTGTTGTTTTAGAGCAAACTGTGTCACTAAATACTCAAATACGTCCAGGGGTGTCCTCTAGCTCGCCATCTAGGCTCCTTCAAGGCAGAAACACAGGTTTGTTTATAACCTGCAGCCCTTTGCTGTGTGTCATCTCATCTCCGACTCCCCCCTTCTTGTCACTCTCTAGCTGATCTACACTTAAGGCAGTAAAAACCCTAAAACATAATGGTTAAAAAATGTGAACATCCAACCCAAACAATACAAAACCTTCCAGTAACTCGCATTTTATAATCGCACACTTTTAAGGATATGAACTTTTTTAAAAGGTTAGGGTGTCTTTTTCAGCTGCTAGCTTTCATTATGTGTTTTAGATGGCACTGTGGAGGTGCTGAGTAAAGGTCTGTGCTGTAACGACCACAACTGTTCAGAGGAGGAAAAGGGAGGACCAGAGAGGGCGACTGGCGGTGTGGTCAACAACAATCGAATCATTTTCTGACCAAAAGGGCACCTGCTTTGTTTGAGGTAGGTCTGGAGTCAGAGGGTGATGACACGAGACAGCTGGACAATGAAGAGCAAACATGAGCTAATGTTTATCCGCTCCAGGTCAGCACTTTGTGTTATTCTGGGGGGTTTTTTAAGTTAAAATTGGAGACATTCAGCACACTTTTTGCCACTTGTTGACATTGTGGAGGGCAGCTTTTATTTTTCAGTTTGAGATGGAGCATTCAGAGCTGATGGCATTTGGTTGATGAGCGATACCACACAGACACCAACAGAGGTCCCTCTTACATGGACAGTTCTCTACAGTCTACAGCTGCCCCCATGTGACAGGCAACAGCTAGGGACACTAACTGCAGCTGATAAAAGACGTGCGGAGGGTGGGGATTTATTCATTCACGTCATTCATGTGTGAACTTTGATCAAATTCATTTAGATGTGCTACAGGAATCTGGTCTGTTAAAGTATTGTGCTTAGGTAACAACAAACAGTTAGAGGTATGTTTAATATTCTAAAACTCTGACCCTTATAAATCAAGATGTGAAAGAGTGGCTTCTATCAATAAAAGAAATATTTGTCTTTTCCAGAAAAATTTTGTGACATTGCTTTGACTTAAATTACTCTGATTTTCCCTGCAAGTGTAGACTTTAATACTTTGCAGAGAAAGATGGATGAAAGGAGACTATACCCTTCTACTACCTCAACTCATTACTTTAAATCCATACAATGTCCAATCTAAATATCAACCAGTAATCAATCTAATATCTACTGTGTATAACATACCAAATATGTTGGTTTGAGGTCCTCCACCCCAAAAATGTGAGAATAAAAAACTACATTTCCTGCATTGTGGTGATTTCTACACCAACTTGTGCCTTTCTGCATCAGTTTAAGGTGTAAATGTCTTTAATCTGGACAAATAAAATTCATCTGCTACTTGCATGTCTTTATTGGCAGGGACAAATGCATATGTCCTACGTATTGAGGGGAGTGTGTCCTCTGTGTCCCCCCTTGAAATCTACACTTATGCTGATATCATTTAAAATGTTAGCTTAATAGTTTAATTTTCACTTTCACTTCAGACTGGGCTTTGAACTGTCATATACTCCTCAGTCAAATCAGCCTGCTCTCCACAGTGTCCACTGGCCATAAAGATAAGACTGAACTTTATTTATCCTTAGGGAAATTGTTGCAGTTGCACTATAAAGTAGGGCAGAGTTCAAATATAAAGAGTGTACATATAAAATATCAATAATGGGGCAACTGTATAAACTATAATTACTTACACATTTCACCTTGTAACAGGCAATTACATCATTTAAATTTGTGAAATTCCCTCCTCCGATAAACTTGCACTTAGGTCCAGTGAGAACTGAGACCCCCATGGCAACTCAGTCTTGTCAGTGGGAAACCCCCCTTTTTTCCCCAGAGCTAGTGGTTCTCAAACTTTTTTGTGCCACAGACCCCTACATTGATAGTGGTCACCAACCCCATTTGATAAAACTTCACTTGAGGAACCTCCATTTGAAAAGATTTTGGTCATTAGATATGATTAAGACCAGAATATTGTAGTTGTCAGCTACAGCTAAGGCAACAGACGTGGAGGAAGTGAAACCAGTGATCAGAATAGTCAATCATATGACTTTTACTGACATTGGGCACACCTCTGCTGAATTACATAGTAAAAACAAACAATTCCTCACTGTTATAGGGAATCCTGGAACTCCCTTAAGGGACTCTGGGGTCCCTGGACTGCTGGTTGAGAACCAGTACTCAGATATTTTACTTGAGCAAAAGTATCGATACTACAGTGCAAAAATACTCTATAACAAGTAAAGGTTCTCATTCAAAATGTTCCTTCAGTGAAAATACAGAGGTGGTGACATCAAAATATACTTTGAGTACCAAAAGTAAAAGTACTTACTGTGCAGAATGGGCTGTTTCGAAATCATATATTTCATTACTGGTTTATAATATTGATGCATTAATACACCCATTTTCAAAATTCATACATGTTATTCCTATGTTAAGGACAGTCCAAAATATTAATAAATATGAGCAACTCTCTCACAAGTTGCTATAAAGGCTGGAGCTGCTTAATAGACAATGAATTTTATATGGAGCAGCTCCAGACTTTATACTTGAAGACATCAAAAGTTTGATATTTACTTCTCTGTGAGTAGATTATGTACACAAATATTGATGAAACTTTCTTAACCCATGAAAATAAAATATTGGAATTCTTAATTTAGGTGTTGTTCCCCTTTAATGTTGCAGCTGGTAAAGGAAGGGCAATAGGCTCCTTTAAATAGTGCTGGGTGTCTTACCTTTGATAATATATCATAGTTAATTAGGCTTAGTTGATTTATATTTTGTAATAAGCCCAATCTAAATCTGCAAAGTAACTTAGTAGTATAATATAGTACAAAATCACCCCTAGGGGTCCAACAGTAAAAGTACATATTATGCAGAATGTCGGTTCCTAAATTTGTCCAAAACTGAGCAGAAAGTGAACAACTACAAAACAAATGTACCAGTGTTTCAGGTTCATTGTTGCAAAATGTACACTGTTAATCTGAGTCAGCAAATCCTGACACCATTAGAAGGGCAGAAGGTGTGCAAAATTTAAAAACATATCTCTTTATTTTGTTAGAAATACAGAATTTGAAGATGCAAAGCCTTCTGCCGTTCACCGTCACATACTTGCAATAAAATTTTCCCTCTTGGTGAGATCAGCTGCAGGACCGTGTCACGTGACCGCTGCAGGAAGCGTTTATTGACGGTGTGCAGTCCTTCATGGCACCACGGGACAGGTTCGTATCCAATTAACTTTCTACAGTCTGTCAGCTGCCTTTACATGTGTTACTGTGTAGTTTAGTCTCATGAACAGTTTTAGCTGTATTGCAGGTATTGGTAAAAGGATTGTGTGTTTGTACCGTTAGCGGAAGTGAAGTTTGACAGCTAGCAGGTGGAATCGTTGACGTTTCCTCCGCTGGTCATCTGTCGGTGTGTGTGCTGTGTTTTCACCACACAAGTAATGAATGACTCGTAAATACCAACGAGCTAGCTTCGCTAAAGATGCTCAATATATCACCTGACAGCTTATAGACTCCACTGACTCCCGTGTTTGAGGTTAACGTTAACGGTTACCTACGCTAACGTACAGTCTCGAGCCAATAACCGTTGGTCAAGTTCCTACAACCATCATTACCATAGCTAATGTCGTCCTTTACAACCGTTTGAAAACCCTGACACCGAGAAATCATCACACCAAATGTGTTTCTGTGCTGTTTTGAGTCTTGTTTGGTGAGACTACAGTGACAGGGAAACATATTTTGTAGGAGCTACAGGATTCAGCGCAACACGTGTAAACAGGATGCGTTCAAGGAACCTTTTGAACCGGACATAAGTGTGTGTGTGTGTGTGTGTGTGTGTGTGTGTGTGTGTGTGTGTGGTGTTCAGTGTCTCAGCCTGACCTGCAGCAGTGGCGCACACAGACACTTTGAGGGTCTGAGACACCAACAAACCTGGCAGAAGTTTGTGTTGTTATTATTAAATGAGAGTCACAGATTCAAGATGACATAATCCCTTAAAGAAAACAAACCTTGTATGGCACTGACAAAGTCAACACAAACATGGAAAGAATCACATCTGAGAAAGTAATCAGTATTCTAAACTGGACTAGCGAGGCAAAACAAAATATGTTTATATATTTCCATTCATCCATCCATTTTTATCTGCTTATCGGAGGCCGGGTCACGGGGGCAGTAGGTGAAGCAAAGCACCAGACAGACCCAGACATCCCTCTCCCCAGCAACGATTTCCAGCTCCTCCTGGGGGACCCCAGGGCGTTCCCAGGCCAGACGAGATATGTAATCCCTTAAGCGTGTTCTGGGTCTGCCCCGGGACCTCCTTCCAGTGGGACATGCCCAAAACACCTCTAACTGGAGGTGCCCAGGAGGCATCCTGGTCAGATGCCCAAACCACCTCAACTGACCCCTTTAGACGCAAAGGAGGAGCAGCTCTCCTCCGAGCTCCTTACGGATGTCCAAGCTCCTCACCCTTTCTCTAAGGCTGAGCCCAGCCACCCCACAGAGAGAACTCAATTCGGCTGCTTGTATCTGCAACCTCATTCTTTCGGAGGTTTGGGACGTTAATGGACCAGTAAATCGATAGCTTCTCCTTCTGGCTCAGCTCCCTCTTCACCACGACGGTCCGCCACAGAAGCTGCACCAAACCGCTAATCCATTTCACGCTCCATTCTACTCTCACTCGTGAGCAAGATCCCGAGATGCTTGAACTACCTCGCTTGAGTCAATAACTCTCTAACCTCCATTTGCTGAATTGGGAAAAGTCTGAATGTACAATAAAAAAAAATAAAATGAATATGGTATGTGTAAGAGATAATCAAATTCTGAAGTTTTTCACTAGCTATAACTCTGTTTCCCTGGTAACACCTGAGGGTTTACGTCATACCTGGAACAATCATAATCGCCCCATAAGGTTCTTATGCAATAGAAACGTTATTCACAAGTAGTGAGCTGAATGGGATGTGACATGATCACTGATGTGATACAGAGTAAGTTCAGAGGGCCAGTGTACTTCTCTCAGCTTGGGTGTAACAGTCTCCATCCTGTGGTGGTCAGACGATGAGGCACTGAAGACTACACTCAGTGTGGGAAATAAATTGTAAACAGAGGCTTTGACTGCAACCATGTTGCTATGGTTATGGTTACAGGCTGATACTGTTATGTAGCCAGCACGTTAATTTAGAACGGTGACCCGACAGTGTCATTGGAACTACTTGGTACATGTCCATTATCAGGTTTTAACGGACACCCTGCAGCCAATCAGAACCAAGTTTACATGAAGACCATGGTATAAAAATCAAATAAGGTCCCCACAGAAAGTCGCCATTTTTGTTTGGTGGATGGAATACAGTCACACCTTGTGAACGAAGTTAAAAATGTACTTAAACACCAGAGGGAGTCATTTTTATGCCACCTGGATACAGTAGATGAGGTCCAAAATGTCCACCTAGTTTGTTTGTATTTTGTTAATTATAAATCAGTGGTTTATGTACATGACCTCAGTGTAATCATTGTGCAACATAAATAATAAATTGAGACAAAAGGAAGCCATATGCTCTCTCATCCAGTGTTATCAGTTTGACCGTTGGCTGCATTTGCATGTCTTCACCTTCTCATTCATGGGTTGAGTTTAATGGACAGTTGATAGTGAACCAAGAGGTTGAACTTTGCATAGAAGTGCAAAATTGGACAAGGTGCTGATGACAGGTAAATTGACTACCAAATTAAGTTATTCCAATCTTCACTGTATGAAAGAAAGTATCTTTAGGATGCCTCTATCATTCACAGGCTATTCACAACGATAATACTGCACATCTGTTTCCTTTGTAGTGCGCTCTGTCAGTTGGTTAGTGGGTTGGTTGGTTGGTCTGCTGAAATTTTGCATGGAGCTTGATGATATCAGATTTTCCCAGGGTCACAAGTTTACAGTCATAAGTTGGAGCTGAAGGCTAATGACTTGGCAGGGCCAGGACATGTGCTGCATCTTTTACTGCCTGGAGAACGTGAGGTCAGTGCTGGGAGCTACTCTTGTGCCAGGTTCTGAGGGTGGAGAGGCAGTTTGCGCTTGACATTGCTAAGTAAGGTAAGGGTTAGCTTATTATACGGACTGTTTACTAAAGAAACTTATTTTTGAAATCACAATGTGGCCAAGTGCAATATCCAAATCAAACTTCTTTGATAAAGATAAAATGTGTCACAACATACCTTTATAAATGAAGCGCTGTGGTGCTAGACAGATGCCCTGGCCTACAGATTATATTCCAGATGTAAGGGAACATGCTTTTTTGGTACAGACCCCAGCAAAAATCACATTATCATTTTTAGATGTTATTTTTTCAGTGAAATTGAAATGCAGAAATTACCATTTCCACTAAATTCACCACTCATAATATTTGTCAAAATAATCTCAATGTTGTGTTTTTTGCATATCACGAAGCCCTACAAAATATTTGAAAATTATTTTATTGATTTAAAAGTGATTAATTGCTCCCACAAAGTGTCTATGATCAGAACTGCGTCCATTGCAACGGTCTACTCTTCAGAAATAACAGACCATAGAGTGCTGTATTTGACCAAGTCAGTGGATACTTTTTTTTAACGTCACAATCTCTGCAGAATGACTTGTTTCACTATCAGGATTTGATTCATTAGGTCCAATAACATTTAGAAACTCTAGAAGAGCAGCAAGATTAAATCGTGTTATCACCATTCATGTTAGTGGAGTTCTAAACTGGAAGTTGCCGGCTTGACTGGCCGAAGTCTCTCGTGCGCTTGCTCTGACAGCCCAGTGATGCAGAAGCAGCACTGATCATCCGAGTAATTTCATACCATTGAAATAGAGCTTTTATGGCTTCATTTGCCACTGACTTACTTTTATAGGTATGAACCAAGTCCCATCTCCTGTGCTGTATCCAGGTCTCTTAATACATCCATGAACCAGCACTGAATCATAGCCCACAATAAATCCCAAGTTTGGAGCAGATCCTCCAGGCATTTTAAAAATTAATTAAATTATATATCTTCTGAGACAGTTATCATACCGTGAAAATCTCATACCATTGCAACCCTAGCCCCATGACGTGGTGCACTTTGCTGCATTCCAAAACTTTAACTTTTTTTATCCCAGAGCGCAGCTGTAGCATCCTGAAAAACAGACGTTTGGTCACGCTCATTTTCAAAGTCCAGGTAAAGCAAAAATAAAAATGTGTAATAATGAGTTTGTCGCACCACGGAAAAATTTGCCAGCCAAATTTGAATGAGTTTTTTTTTTGTTAAAAAATCACTAAGTACATAAGATAAGGTTTCAGAATTATGAAAAATGAGCAGTATTTTCTGCTCTGAAGCGCTGGAGCGTGTCTACTGAGGGAGCTGAAATGAGATGAGAAGATTGAGCTGCTGTGAAGTGACAGACTCTCGTCAGCAGCTAATTTAGTAGCACAAAGCACACGTCCCACAAGCTGAAGATTTTTGTGTGAACTGTTGCTATTGCGACTATTGTAGCAAGCTAACTTTCATATATATAAGCAAACCGACTTGCGGCAAGTTGCAAACTCACAAAATTAAAGATTCTTTGTTGGGTGAAAAACAACAATTTGACTACTGTAAAACCTCCAGCACCAGTTATTTATATGAATACATTTTTAAAATTATATTCTACATAGAGGTAGGGCTGATCGATATTTATCACGATATATAATTTGATAATGCTGCAAGTTTGAAAAGTATCCTGATAATGTCTGACAACTGAAGAAACAAAATGATTTTCCAGCTTCCCACAACATTCGCTGTAAAGCTGGGGCGGAGCAGTTTGGGAAAAATACTTCCTCCCTTGGAGCTCATACCTGCAGTCTAGCATTTTAATTAGTTTCTTGAACCTGTCTTTCTCCACGGTGTTCATGAGCATTATGTCCTTGGCTAGAAAGTATGACACGGCGTCTGTTATATCTCTGCTCCTTTTCAATCACTTCTCATACGGGGTTACGCCGGCAAAAGAGGACGCTATTGATCGCTATTTTTGAGCAGCCCTGCTAGCGCCGCCCACAGCAGCAGAGGTGCCAGGCCGTTGGTTGAGCAACATTTTGTTGGAGGACTTACTGCAGTTCTGGCCCAAATTTTCATGCTTTCAGTGTAGTCGCTGGGATGCCACCTTTTCGGGTGATCGAAAAGGTTTGTTACCTTTCCCGTCCATATGGCACCAACCAACGACATATTTTGAAGACCATCTTTGTCCGTGCACCGTCACCTTTCAAGTAACCAAACCACTTCCAAATTATAGACATTGTTCAACCTTTTTTTATCCACAATTTCGTCCATTTTTGAGGATAAGAGCCCTTCTTTAGCTTCACCGCCACTTTGCTCCTCACTCCTTTTCCCCTCTTTTCGTTATGTCCACGCTACTTTCAATTCCTCCTTACCTCGGCACAAACTTTGCAGTGAAAAAGGGGCATGTACAATGACGGGCATCCCCAACACTGCAGACTGACTGACATCTGTCTGTTAACTTCTGCTGCATGACACGAACTTTGGATCTATCTAGGTCTATCCTTATCATCGTCATCGACATACATTGCAACCCCGTTTCGAGAGTATTTTATCGCCCAGCCCTACTTAGAGGTTCTTGGATGTACAGTACAAATGTCAACCCAATTTCAGTGAAAAATCAGCAGTGAGGCTCGGAGCTATAGGATGTTGCACAGTCTCATCAGTTTTCACATAATTTTTCCAAGAACGTCCATGACATGAGCTGGTAGATTGTCCTGGGTGAGCTGGTATAGAATGACCCATAAATTAATCAGTGTGGTGTGTGTAATGAAAGCAGCTTGTGACTGAGGAGGAATCATGTGTTGGAAATAACTGGGTAAATTCTGGGGAGGAAGAATGAAGTCAATAACTAAATGAAGATAGCTTGAATGAGGATAGTGTGCTTTCAATTGATATGCCATTTCATTGATTCCCATGGGGGAAATAAGCACAACAAGAAGAAAGAAAATCCATGACATGAACTTTGAGGTCCTCCTAGGTTAGTTAATAAAGATCAGATCAGATTAAATGGGTACTTTGGAGTGTGTATGTGGTGCACTGGTGTGAGGGAAGATTTTCTGTGGTGGTAAGAAATGAAAGCAGCTTGTGACTGAATTGTGTCTTGGTGTTAACTGGATAAATTCTGGAGAAAAGGAATGAAGTCAGAGGCTGAATATAGTTAGTGTCTTCCCAGATGATATGCCACATTATCGATTCCAGCAAAATAAGTGGAAAAGTAGTAGCCTGGGGGTCAGTAGAGAGAAAGATGAGAAGAGCACAAGTGGTTGGCTATGTAGTTTAAAAGGAGCAACGCAGTTAGGAATGAAAAGACACAATTTGTTGTCAAATAGGATTTTTCCAGTTGTGATGTTATCAGTCTTTACACAAGATGTGGCAAGCTGCAAAGGAAAAGAAAGGACTGGAGCACACGGATCAATCTACAGCCTTTAGTGCAAACAGAGATGTGGAAAGTGTTAATGTTAAGAAAAAAATAAATATTTTCACTGCAGTAATCATTGACGAAGTAAATCGAACGTAAAATTCAGCTGTTTTTGAAACAGTTAGCACTCATGAGGTGGCCTTTGCTGTTTGCGTTGCCACTGTGTAAACATGATTGTGGAATGCAGGGATTCCAGATGTTGCACTCAGTCATAAAATGAGCTTCATACCGTGGGTGTTCTGCTCAATGTGTACAATTTTCAGTCTCCCTAGAGAGGGAGAGAGGAAAATAAAATGTGCTCTGTCATTAATCAGGTTTATAACACCTAGGCCTCTGCTATTACTGTAGCTCCTTATGCTACGCAGCTGCAAAAATACATTTAGAGTCTTTTTTTCTTATGACAAATGTCAGTGACAGTTGCATTGAGATACTGAGGATTTTAAATGCGTGTCAGTGTCCCCTTTGCACTTTGCTGTGCACATTATGATGAGTAGAAGAGGTTTTCCCTCTGACTCCTATCAGTCTTTTGGATATGAAACAGTGTGCAGAGTGTTTGCCTGTTCAAATGTCCTACTAGGTGTTAAATGTTTTTAGGTATTTTATTGGCGGCATGGTGGTGCAGCATTGTCGCCTCACAGTAAGACGGTTCCCAGCTCAAACCTGGAGTCGGGGAGCCGTTCTGTGTGGAGTTTGCATGTTCTCCCTGTGTCAGCGTGGGTTTTTTCTGGGTACTCCAGCTTCCTCCCACTGTCCAAAAACTTGCAGGCTAGGTTTATTTGACTGTGATGCACTTTTTTGATATTGTAGCTTCTACAAGACATTGCTGCCAAACGAAATTTCGTTGTATATTTTTGTGCAATGACAATAAAGCTTCTTATCTTATCTTAACTTATCTTATCTTAATTGGTGACTCTCATTTGCCCATAGGTGTAAATGTGAGTGTGAACGGTTGTCCGTGTCTTTGTGTCAGCGCTGTGATAGTCTGACGACCTGTCCAGGGTTTACCTGCCCCTCGCCCAATGTCAGCAGGGATAGGCTCCAGCCCCCCCCCGCGACCCCTAACAGGATAAGGTGTTACAGAAAATGAATGAATAAATACATGAATGAGATATTTTACTGCATCAGTGTCCTCAGCCTGGGCAGAAGTGTAGGTTTTTGGCCATTTGTGTCCTCTGCATGCCATGCAGTGTTGAAGTTACACTTACCACACAGGCAAAAGTTGACTGCTTTGAAGTAGTGGATGCCACACATACAAAACATGGCTTAACAACAACATTTTTTTTAACATATTTACATTTGCACCTTACTTATATCAGTCTTTACGTTATTATTGGCCTTAAATTTAAAAAAAAAAAAAAAAAAGTTGCCCTGACATGGGTTCCTGTGGCCTGGCAGGCCTGTACAATCATAAAGGAAACACTGGTGTTGCTGTGAACTGGCCAGGTTATCATTGTGTTGACAGTCAAAACACACATGCTTACGGGTGGCAGTTCTTTGCACCGCAGCACGCATTGTGTGTTCTGTGTTTCACTGAACACCCATTGTATGCCTCCATGCTGGAGTCAGCTGTGGTCAGAGGCACCGTGTTTTTGGTATGTCAGGTCTGTCCATCGGTCATCATGTTATTTTTGGCATTAAAAAAATAATTTTTTTGGCCTGGCGGGGGTTCCTGTTGACCCGGTGGCCCGGCAGGCCTGTACAATTATAGAGGAAACACTGGTGTTGCTGTGAATTGACCAGGTTATAATCTCAGGAAAGCCCTGGGGGGAATTTCCTCAAATTTCAACATCCACTTAGACTCACTGTGACCTTACAAAACATATTTTTGGCCATTACTTAATAATTCATACAGTAATCATGACAAAATTTTACACAAATGTATAATAGAAGAGATTACGGACATTATTATCAGAGCCCTTATATCCAAGGGCTCTGATTTTGACCTTCGTCCTCCTCTGCCACCACTGCCTCCACACTGTCCTGTTCAAACCTGATCACCTAGCTGGCCTACCTCAACAGCCTCCAAGCCTTTATGCACAAGCTACTACAGACTGATAAAAGATTTGCAGGAGCCTGTTGCACAAATTTAAGGATCTGAGTGTCCTCAAAAATCCCGTCTGCTCTGTCATGGATGAAGACCTGAACAGGGGGCCTCCTGTTCATCTGGTAGTCTTGCTGATATTGAGCTTCAAGTGATTGGCGTTGCAACATGTGATGAAGCTCTCTATCAGTCCTCTGTACTCCTCTGTAAAAATAGTCTGTGAAGTGAATGCGGCATGTTTCTCACTGGAAATTATTCACTGGAATGATACTTCCATTTCACCAAAGAATACATGTAATACTTTTTTATTAAAGTCCTTCGAAGTCATCTCTACATATGTTATGAGTCTGGACAGACATGGATGTAAACTGCAACTTAAATGAACTGATTGGCAGAGAAATACAACCGCGAGGCAGTAATTCTAGTTTCCAACATATCCCTCTCCCCAACCCAGTTGGTCCATTCCCAGTATCTGACTAAGGAGTATGCCTTTGCTACAGCCTTTTCCTTTCTTGCTAAATAAATGATTTAAAGTTCTTGCAAAATCATCAATCAGTTGGTCTGACATTCCCAGCACACTATCAACAGAACTGTTGTTTTACAGGAAGCCCAGTGCCCCTGAGCAAAGTACAAAGTCTACACCACTGCTTCACCAGTAGTAACTGATCATTACGCTCATGACAATACCACAACACCACATCACTGGCTCCCAGGAGACTACAAAACAGCTGCTGAAGGAGACTTTGCTGAGTAATTTCATTTGGACCATCAGCCTTTGGAGATCTGTGTAAGTTTCAGCATATTTGAAGGTTGTATTTACTATTGCTTTACATTCAGTCTTCAAATTATTGATCTGTATTGGCTAATTTTGGTTGTTTAGTTGTTGTATGTTGATGGGTTTTGGGTGTTACAAAAGAAATACAGCAGTGTCTTTTGCATGTGTGCATTGTTTTAAATGTGAATGGGACTCTGTTTCTCAGTTGTATTTTTTAAGCACAGTTCCCAAATATTTGCTGGTTCTAGCCTCTTAATTGTGATGGATTGCTGCTTTTCTTTGTTGTTTGTGATAGTAAACTGAACATCTTTGGGTTTTGGACTGTTAGTCAGGCAAAACAAGCATGCATCACCTTGGGCTCTGTAAAATTATGCTAAGTATTTTTCACTATTTTTGACAGAACAATCAAGAAAATAGAAGATAATTTGATAATGAACTAGAATTACTGCCTAATGGTTGCATGCCTTTCAGTCAAGTTGCAGTCCTCTGTCTTCATCCATATGATGTAGATGGAATGGTATGAAATTTTCACGGTACAATAACTGTCTCAGAAAACATAATTTCATTGGTTTCATGGTATTACAGATTTATTATTATTCTAAGTCAGAATGACCCTTAAAGGAGTTCAAATGAAGGGTTGTTTTTTTTTTTTTTGGTTGAACAAACGTCTTATTATTTGAAACTTGAAACCATTTTTTAAATAAAAGTATAAAGTCTCCCTTTTTAAAATGACTACAATAATGTTGAGATTTTCTGTCCAGTTGCATTTTATTTTTATCAGTTTCATAGATAAGCAAATGTACACATCAATTTTAATATCACGGTATACCTTGAAAATGGTGGACTGTTGCAGCCATATATGTAGTGAAGACTTTTAGGGAATTTAATAAAATGTATTACATGATTTTATTGTTGTATGATTCCAGTGAATTATTTCCAGTGAGCAACAAGCTGTCTTCACTTGGAGACTATTTGTGGGCATCTAAGATGAGTGTAACCTATTAGATATCCGACCAAATGTCTCCTCTTCTGTTCCCGATTTATGACCTTGAATATGGCCTGAACAGTGTTTTAACAGAACATTATGATGCCCCCATAAAAGTGACCTTATAGATATAAAATGTCATAACTTCATCATTTAATCCTGTTAGACATGCATAAAATTTTGTCAGAATTGTCTCTGCCAGGCATATGCCATGGTTGCAGTGATTCATAATTGTTGAAAAACCCGTTGTATTGACTGTTTCGTTCTGTCACTGACTGCTAAGCCCTTGCTTTTCTTAACCAATTGGAAGGGGTCGCAAGTGATCAACAAAATCGCATTGCAGCATAGAGCAAATAGTATTCCCGGCTAGAAACAGCAAGCCTTTCGGGCCGTTGCGGGCTACATTTTGGCCTTTATCGTGACTCTGCAGACTAATTTCATACCCATATCCTATGATCCTATAAAGTTAGGCATAATACCAGATGAATAAATTCCCATTTTTGTTGTCTTCGCTGTGGCCGCAGCTGAACCGTGCATTGCCTAGAGTGGTCATGATCAGCTCCAGCAGGCACGTGACGGCCAGAACATACCCTTCTGGCAGAGATCTGCACTGTACTGAATTTGGCCCTGATCACACAGAAAGCATTACAGCAGCTGGAGGCGGCTTTTTGCAATTGTTTTAATGAGAATTAAGTTTTTCGCTTGCTGTTTGTGCATTGCTATGTGCTTCGCGTCTCTGCACTCTAGGCACCTGGCCTTTTTGAGTTTTGAGTTCCTTGAATTGACAAAACTTCAACACAGAGCGGCAAAGCGCCCTGCATCATCTCGCTTTTTTCCCATTGTCCAATGGGATGATTTGAGAGGCAGGCCTTCTGTGGTGGTCACGACAACAAGTTTACAGTTGGTAAACACTGGAGGAGAAACTGGTGGTTGCAGTTGCTGGATACCCAGAGCTATACGACTTTACAAACTGCAGTTACCACAGTCTCAATAGCAAACAGCAGGCGTGGAAGCATAAAAGTGCAGTACTTGAAACGGCCATCATTGAGGTGAAGCTCCTGAACCAGCTGGTGGTACTCTCTGTGATCCACCCTGTGTTTTAGGGTCTCATGTACCCACACAGATCTCCGTTTCCCTGTGCCCAACAGACTATTTGCTGACAACCTCTCACCCTCAACCAGAGTTACAGCAAGTACCCTCTGCCTGTCCATTTTAGGAACTAGCTATTAATTCCTGTTAAATAATTAGAATTATAAATGGTAGATTGAGTATACGGGAAGGTTAGGCTAAGAAGGTGATGGGGTGGTTGCCTGGCAACAATAAAAAGCGTTTTTATTACTCGTGGCATTCAGTGAAAAAAGAAAATGGCATTGCGGTGCGCCTCGCATTTTGCAACCTGCAGAACGCTTTCTGTGTGATTGGGGCCTTCATGAGTTTTAGCCAAAAATGTGTTTTCTGAGGTCACAGTGACCTTGTCCTTTGACCACCAAATTCTAATTGGTTCATCCTTGAGTCCAAGTGGACGTTTGTGCCAAATTTGAACACATTTTCCCAAGACCTTCTTGAGATATCGTGTTCATGACAATGAGATCGACGGACGGATAATCTGGAAACATAACGCCTCTGGCCACAGCTGTCATGGAGGTATAAAAATAGTAGTTTGTTAAACCCTACAAGCACCTGTTTTGTTTCATGACTAGTTTCAATCACATATTTAACTTTGATATGATGTCTGTCTGTCTAGTGGTGCTAGATGATTACCTACATGTAATGTCTCTCATTACTGTGTTCATACAGGAGTTTGGACAGTTAGAACCAGAGCATGTTTGTGACTGTGCTCCTGCTATTGGTCACTATATGTGCCCAGGGAGGAAATGGCGAGGAGAAAGCAGAGGCACAGAGACCTGGCCATGTTTCAGTGGTAATAGTGGGAGGCACAGGTGATCTGGCAAAGAAGTACCTGTGGCAGGGCTTCTTCGACCTGTACACTAACCAGGTCAGTAGTGGATACACCTTTTCCTTCTATGCCGGAGGACTGTCACCTGCCGACGTGGCCACGCCTGTCCTGTTTGAGATCCTGAAGGCGGTGTCCTGCTCAAAAGATGTATCAGCGGAGCGCTGTGCTCTGTTGAAAGAGCAGTACCTGCAGCTCTCACAGTATCGGCAGCTGAAGTCCATAGAGGACTACCAGGAACTGGCCAAACATATTAAACAAGAGCTCCAACAAGAGGGAATAACAGAGGCAGGGAGGCTGTTCTACCTCTCAGTACCAGCCTTTGCATACGCAGATATTGCTGATAAGATAAATAATAGTTGCAGACCAACCAGTGGGGCGTGGCTGAGGGTGGTGCTAGAGAAGCCTTTTGGACATGACTTCAGGAGTGCCCAGGTACTTGCATCTCAACTTGGCAGCTCCTTGAAGGATGAAGAAATGTACAGAATCGACCATTACCTGGGGAAGCAGGTAAAAATATCCTACACAATGTGTTCCTTTTACCCGTAACTCTGTAAATGACATGTTTGATTTCATGTAATGGTTTTGGGTTTTTTTTTGCTTTTGTGAAAAGGTGGTTGCAAAGATACTTCCATTCAGAGTAGAGAACAAAAACTTTCTGGATCCCATTTGGAACAAGCACCACATCGAGAGGGTGGAGATTGTAATGAAAGAGACCCTCGATGTCAAAGGTGAATAAAAATGCATTGATAATGTTGTAATTAAAGGAATGCTTCAGCCTCTTAAATGAGCATTTGTATATCAGTTACTCATTTATGTTATCTTAAATTGTGACTAAAATAATTTTCTTGTATCATTCGGTAAATGAAGAATCCAAAAACTGAGAAAATCCTTGATGAGTTGACCTTTCGCTAAGTCCCGCCCCCAAACGCAGACTGGCATGTCATAACGTAGCATCGGGCTGGACCAGATCTTTCAGACCAGGGTCCAACAACAACTCAGCTGTGCTCTTTTGGATCTAATGCAATGGTTTCAGATGTCCTTCTTTTTCAGGCTGGTTTTGTGGATGGTTTTGTAAATGTTGTGCCTGGGGCACGTCGTGTATTAATGATACTCGTTACCTGGAGAGGTTGGAAAAAGATGTACATTTCTTCCCTGTTCCAAAACCAAAATCAAACCCTGAAAAGTGTAGGGTTAGCTAGCTAGCTACTGAAGATATAGCCTACTGAATGTATACACACCTGCCGTACAGGAACCAGTGAAGGGAAGCAGGGAAACTATGCTGATATTCAACCAGCTGTGTGTCATCACAGTGTGTGCAGATGAAGGATGTTTGACTTCCCCTGGAGATCCCTGCCTGTCCGGCGTCTGAGGTCCAGGTGCTGGCAGTGGCACAGGGGGCGAAGCCAAACACCATTCATCTGCACACACTGCGATGCCACACAGCTGGTTCAATATCAGTGAAGTCTCCCTTTATATTCATTGTCTTCTGTGGCGATCAGCAGTGATGTGGTGGTTCACTTTTACACTGTGATCTGTAGCCTATAGTTCGGCTTTAGCTTCTAACTATCTTTGTCTTTTTAACCTGTTTTTGCTGCTGAGTCAGTTTGACATCCTGGATATATCCTTCAAACACAGACTGTAGACCCCTCTGTCTGCTTCTCTCGGGAATCACTGTTTCATTTTTCCAAAAATATGATCATATTTCTTCAGGGAGTGCAGTTAGTTACAGTGTGGGCTCCATGCTTACTCTGGCAGCTTGTTGGACCATCACAAAAGGGCGGGGCTTAGCAAAAGGTCAATTAAAGTTTCCATCCACTCACACAATTCGTGCAGTATAATCCAGGTCTGTTTGTTTGGGAAGTACTGAGCATATGACTGGATAAATAAGACCTGGATTATTCTGCACAAACTGTGTGAGTTTGTAAACTGATGTTTTGATAAAGTTTTGCTGTTATGTTGTCCTAAAACTTAATTAAGAATTTTCTCAGTTTTTGGATTCTCTGTTCACAGTGAAGGCATGTCAGAAAAACAAAGTCTTCATGAATTCAACCTAACAATGGCTGAGTAATTAATATAGAAATGGTCTTTTGAGATATGAAAAAGTAGCAAGAACTCCTAATCATGTGTTCACATCCTCTCTTTCTCCTTAAGGTCGTATGCCCTTCTATGACCAATATGGGGTGATCAGAGATGTGCTGCAGAACCACCTTACTGAGGTAATGACCCTGCTGACCATGAGGCTTCCACTGAATCTGAGCAGCAGTGCGGAAGTCCTTCAGAATAAGCTGCAGATTTTCAGTTCCCTGCTGCCTGTAGGAAAGAATCAAGCCGTGATCGGCCAGTACCAAGCGTACAAGACAGCAGTTCAGCAAGAGTTGAATAAGACAAAAGATCACGTCAGTCTCACACCAACATTTGCAGGTGACCACTTTTCTTTTAATCACTGTGATTTAAGTATTCTTTACTGCTGTTAAACACTTGGTATACAACAAATACACTTCTGCTAATAAGTGATCCTGTTTGTGTCTTTCAGCTGTGTTGGCACACATCGATGAGACCCAATATGAAGGTGTGCCAGTTCTTTTGATCTCAGGGAAGATGTTAGATGAACGGGTGGGGTATGCGCGTATACTTTTCAAGAATGACATATTTTGTCTTCAGAACCACAACAGCGTTCACTGCAAGCCCAAACAGATAGTTTTCTTCTTTGGGCATGGCAACCTTCAATATCCAGCAATTCTTGTAAGTAAGAATTTATTCAAGCCAGTTTTAATAGACGATGAGTGGAAGGAAGTGACGGAGCATAAAGATGTCAGTGTTCTAGGTTTGCCTATTTCAGACTATTATGTGCAAACCCCAAGAGAGCAGAAGGAAGCATATTCAGAACTTATTTCTCATATTTTCACTGGACGTAAGAACAGTTTTATCAGTGCTGAAAACCTGCTGGCTTCCTGGGGTTTTTGGACACCACTGCTGAGAAGCTTAGCCAGTTCTTTTCCCCGCATCTACCCCGGGGGTACTGACAATGGAGACCTGCTGGATGTCCGTATAAAAGGGAAAGACATTAGCTACAACAGTGAGGTGGTGATAATCAGCCCTGATCAGATGTCTGGAACATCAGCAGACGGTTTCCAAGTAATGCAAGGCAAATTTCGTAGTGCTGACATGGTGTCCGCCTGGGCTGAGGAGCTGGTGGAGAGGCTAGCTGCAGACATAGAGGAAGCAGCAGAGGCAGCAGTGCGTGAGGGGGGTGTTTTCCATCTTGCCCTCTCTGGTGGGTCCACTCCCCTCGCTTTGTTCCACAGGTTAGCCCTGCACCACTTCTCCTTCCCCTGGAGGGATACCCATGTGTGGATGGTAGACGAACGATGCGTGCCTCTGACTGAAATGGAGTCCAACTTCCACAGCCTGCACAACCATCTACTGCAACACGTGAGGATACCCTATTACAACATCCACCCCATGCCAGTGCAGCTCAACCAGCGTCTGTGTGTGGAGGAGGACGGAGGAGCACGGCTGTATGAGCAAGAGGTCAGCAAGTTGGTTAATGGCTCCAGCTTCCATTTTGTACTGCTGGGAGTCGGCTATGACAGCCACACTGCCTCTCTGTTCCCTGGCAATAAAGTGGACGAACTTGGGGAAGGTCTGGTGGCCCTCACTGAGAGTCCTGTCAAGCCTCACCAGCGCATGAGCCTCACTTTCAGTGCCATTAACCGAGCTCGCACGGTCGCTGTTTTAGTGATGGGCAAAGGCAAGCATGAACTGATCACCCAGCTGAGCCGAGTGAAGGACAACCCAAACAAGTGGCCCGTCACCGGGGTGAAGCCTGCTGATGGCAGACTTGTTTGGTATATAGACTATGATGCACTTTTAGGATAGGAATCACATTCCTAACTTTCAATCAGACAAATGTTTTTGAAGCTGCTTTAAAACTATAGTTGGTAACTTTTATGAGAATAACTTCCTGAAACTGTCACTACATCCACACAGTATTACATCATAAAAATCATGATCCTCCTTCTCTTCCTACCTCTTCTGATGGCATTTGCGAGAGCCTATCACAGCTCACAATCACTGCTCCTTAACTTCGGTCAAACTGTCAAACTAGGACTGATCAAATATGAATCAAGATTCTATCGCTGCATTGCCTATTTCTCTCCTCAAACATTTTCAGGAACATATTTTAGTGTACTGTTTAGCTGTAAAATGAGAATGCTTGTGCCTTGGCTGCCATGTTGGAAACGGTTGAGTGAAGCACCACCCACTGCCTGGACCAAGTGTCTCATTTTACAGCTAAACAGTACACTAAAATATGTTTCTGAGAACATTTGAGGAGAGAAATGGAGAGAAATCACAAGCTGTGACTGACATGATTGACAGCTGCGTTAGAGACTCCTCAGCTCTGATTGGTTGTTTTCCTTCACATGTATTAATGCCATTAGAAGTAATTCAAGGGAGGCAGATTATCTGTCTTGTACTGCTGTTTGAATATAGTGGCAGTTTCAGTAAATATGACATAAAGTTGTTTTTTAAGAAGTTACCAACAACAGCTTTAATTAGACAGCTGGTTGGTGCAAAAGAAAGTATGAGCCAACTCTTAAAGGACCTCTAGTTCTACATATTGTAGCTTATTTAGCACAAATTATATATATGAACACAGCAGGATTTAAGACCGTTATTTGTCCCTGAGGGGCAATTGGCTTTGCTGCAGCAGCAATAAATTAAAAATAAAAGACTACAACACAGGGCTGTACACACAAGATAAAACCACATATACATAACCACACATATATTTTTTGAAATCACAGCGTGTCATCAGTTTTATTGCAGAAATGTCAAGTATTTGCAATTTATAGTTAAAGCTGAAGTGTGGGACTTTTTCATATAAGATAAAGCTCTCTGTATTATGCAGAATATTGGAGTTGTGGTGTTTGGGGACTGTGGCAACTTTCTTGTGCTGGTGCGCCAAAGTAATGCATTTTATGTCAACCACCCAGAAAATGAAAAGGAATTTTTAATTAAAGTAACAGAAAAAGATTTGAAGAGACAGTGTTACCTACTTGGCAAATTGCCTGCCTAGATTTAGCGACTTTTCAGACCCTCTTACTTTGTTTCTAAAATGCCAGTACCGACAAATTTAGCGACTCATTCAGACCATCAGAGTAGAAGAGAGAAATGTATTGTATTGTAATTCATTCCCATGCGTGCTGCTCAGAGTAATCACAGTCCACGACCCCTCTGCCATCAGCACAAGGTCTCTCCCCGTCCTTCCTCTTGCACCATGCAGTAGGGGAGAGATCGCAGGAGGAGAGGAGACGCCGCTTGCAGCAGGAGTTCAGTTGTGAGTTTCAGTCTTCGTTCTCTGGATTGGAAGTGTGAGAAAATGGTGCTGAAAGCTCTCTTGCCTTTCAAATATTTTGTTGAAGTTTTAATGCTTCCGTTAATGTACAATGACGTCACTAATATGCAAAGGAACAAGTCATCTGGTGACTTTTAGCAACTTTTTGAGGTAGTGCTAGCTACTCCCATTAGGAAAGAGTTGATAACACTATCAAAATGGCGTTTCTAGGGTGTGGGGGAGATGTAGAGAGCTCATCTACAGACATACGACATGAGCACTTGTTGACAGCATTTGTGTAATTACTCTCATTGCCACAGGGGGGAGACAAAAGTTCCTCACTCCAGCTTTAATGGGTTAAAAACTATGATAAGGTCCTTTTATACTGAAGCCTCGTTCAAATCTTTTTTTTCTGGGTGTGTTTGTGTGTGTGAAATGCATATACAGACTTTTTATAGTTTATCTAAACCTAATAATGTGTGAGATGAGTGAAAATCTAGACAAACGTGAAGTATCTGTCTGCAGTTTACTAAGTGCAGGGTATGTAGCACTGTGTGCATATCTTGTATGATCTCAGGTGATTTTGTGAATTTGCAGGTATGCAGCTTACTGTAATCTACACTTCTCGATTGTATGTTTTCTATTGTTGAGTGGCAGTGACCCACTTAAAATGTCCTCAGTGAGTTTAAAAAGACTGAAATGTTACTGGTCCCATTCATTATACATTTTTTGTATGTTAATAATGGAAATACAAACGTGTGTTATTGAAATGTTTCAGATAATTCAAGATATTTGGTGCTTCAAAAAAAAAAAAGCACATTCCTGACCCATTCACATTCCACTTAAAGAGTACTTCATCCACAGATTGACAGTTTCTATATCAGTTACTCACCGTGTGTTACCTTTACCTTCGTGAAGAAAACTTTTGTTTTTCTCACATGCAACCAGGGTGAACAGAGAATTGAAAAAGGGTGAACATTCTTCATAATCTGAAGTAAATGGGGGCCATGTTCAACAACAGTAAAACCATATCAAAACGTAATTTGACAAATGCTCAAACACTTTGTGCCATTATTATCTTAGTGTCATTTATCCAGTCATGCTCAAACATGTATTTTAGCTAAAACATTATGTTTTGTTCTATCTTTGCTGTTGTTAAAGAGCCCCGTCTTACTCCAAAGTCGTCAAAATCCAGTGCTTTGGCAGTGACTTGCGGCGTCAGAAACCAACAAAAAATGGCGTCCTTCAAGGTTGGCATATTACACTGCTGGTTGCCGCTATAGTTTAACGGTGCCTGGCAGCATCAGGAGGAAACGGGGTGGGACAAGGACGAAAGTTAAGGCAGCGAAAGTCCGACTGGGGCAGGCAACTCTTTTTTTTCCTACAGTGCGTTTGTTTTGAAAGACACTGTATGTAAGCGTAAAATTTCCTGTGAAAACAGAAGTGTATCTTGAAAGAAGACAATGCATGTAACAGGCAGAACTTGACACAGTGTCCCAGAACTACAACAGCCAACACACCCAGGGTACCTTGCACATCATATGTGGACGTGGAAAGTCCATGACCAAACGTCAATGTATGACGAGGTCGGAGTGAGAATGTGTTGTGTTAAACGCTGTCCCCGTTTACTTGAATTCACGAAGAATGTTTTTTCTTTTTTTAGATTCTCTATTCAGCCTATAGGTGTGCAGAAAAAACGATTTTTTTCACGAATTCAAGGTATTTGTTATATAAATGGTCATTTTGGGGTGAAATATTCCTTTAGAAAATTCAGTGCCTGTGATCTTGAGGTGCTTTTTGTATGTGTCCAAACAAGAGCAGCTTTATTTCAAGGTTGATTTATACACAGTCTTTGAATTAAAGTGAAGTGCTACTGAGTTTCAGCAGTCATGTTATTGTGCCTTTGTTTGATCCATCTTGACGAGCTGAAAAGAGGAGACTTTGTCCTGCGTCTTGGTCTTATAAGACAAACGACCATATGGGTCTGTGAAGAACATTTTGAAAAGAGTCTGAAGAAGTGTGTGTGATGAGCAGTCACTAAATCTACAAGATATTTCCATGCACTAAAAAGAGGAGCACTTCGATGCACTAGATCATACTGGCACCATGTGATGTAATTTAGGTTATTATTTATTTGATTTTCTTTCCAGTTTCATTAAAAGTTTGGGTCATTAGGTGGGAATATTAAAAACTGAATTTCCTTTTCAGCTTTCCTACCACAACATATTTTATGTAGCTTTACTTTTCTAGTGAGATAACTATCAAATTCAGCACTGTTATAATAATTAAACACTGAATTTATTAACGTCCCATGATTGATTGTTACATGAAACAGATTTCCATCAACAAATAAAAAGCAAACACCATTCTGAACCGAGACAAACACCTGCTGTGTGATGTTTCTCTGAAGTGAGCTTTAAAACGTGAGAGGGATTAAGTCGCTTTCTCTTTTTTTTCTGTTTCCCATGGTTTAAAGTTACCAGCTGCTGTCGGCATGGAAACCACATGAAATCTTAATATGTAAAGTATCGCATGTCAGTGTGGGACAGCTGGACCGCTTTACTGCTCATTGTTTCTGCTCGGGTCGGTCACGGGCTTCTTCTTAGCCAACCAGAGTCCTCCTCTCACCATGAAATAACCTGAACAGACACAAGCAGGTGTTATTCCTTTGAACTGAAAGAATGCAGTGTGTGAATGTATGGAGGATAAAAAATGACACAAGTATCAATATATAGATGTAGAAATAGATACGGGAATAAATAAATATGAAAATTAATAAATAAAAGAATGAATAAATGCTGAAATAAATAAATAAAAGCAAAGGTTAGGACCTCCTACTTCATTTACACACAGACACAAGGATACAAAAAATATACAAAAGTAGAGAAATAAATTTAAGATATTTATTTATTCATGTCCTGTTTAATAATCAACTTTTTATTTATTTATTTTTGCATGTATCTATTATATTTATTTATTTCCATATTTACCTCTTTATTTATAATTTTTTATTTACTTCAGCATTTATATATCTATTTACTTATTCCTGTATTTATTCATACATGTAATTATTTATTTCCATATGTATTTTAAAAGTGATTTATTTATGCATTTATTCATTTATTTATTCCTGTATTTATTTCTACATGTAATTGTTTCCATATATATTTCAAAATTAATTTATTCTTGCATTTATTTATTTAATTATTTATTCCTGTATTTATTCCTACATTTAATGATTTATTTCCATATGTATTTCAAAATTAATTCATACTTGCATTTATTTATTCATACATTTATTTGCTTACAAATTTATTTATTTATTGATACTTAAGTCATTTTTCATCCTCCACATAATTCATAAGAAAAGCACTTCACCTGTGCTGACAATAGCTGCGACTGTTAGAATAAGGGACATGTAGTACAGCTCAGGGGTGGTTTTGGCCTGTGAACATACAAATATATAAATATAAATCATTTTGATGCGGCAGTTTCTCTACAGAACGTAATAACACTGTGGTCTCTTTCTTACACATGCTGCTGCTGTCAGCGTCAGGATGACGGTGCATAGTCCTTGTCCACACGTCAGCAGCCCAAACAGATGATAGGCAGCCCACAAGCTCTGAGGAACCGGGTCTATTAATGTGAATATCACTGCAAAACCTGTTGAAAGACTTGAAGTTAGTCCACATCAGTGATGCTCAACTCACAGCCTGTGGGTCAAACCTTATTCACACTGGTCAATTTTCTGTACTTTGAAGGTGCTAGAGTACATAAAAGGGACAGATGAGTGAGGACAGCAAATGTTGAACAGTTGAAAACAGGCAAATCACTTGATATACATACTGATAAATGTCAATGCTTGCCCTTTAACTGGCAAATGTGGCCCTTTGGCAAAGCAAGTTGACTGTGCCTGGTCTATATAAATCATTCTTAGCTTGTAGTACGCTCGGCTTGTGTTTTTGAAATGTGTCTGATTTACCTGTAGCTATGAAGGACAAGGCGATGGAGGCTGACAGGTTGTTCAGAAGAGGCTGTCTGCAGTATCTGGAGGATTTGGGCCTTTAAAGAGAACAGAAACCATGATTAACGCTGCGTTCCCTTTTGTACCAGTAACCCATGGGCTCTACGGCTCGATGCCAGCACCTCTGTCCCAGTTACCTTCCCAGGATGTAGAACTGAGGAACCAGGACAAGTGCCGCAAACACTGCATTCACTATCTGACTACAAATAGAACAAAGCATCCGTTTTAAAAGCTGTTGCAATGAGTGTGTTTGAATTAAGGGTATTTTTCTGTCAGATTAAAAACAAAAAACATGACTGTCACTTACAATTTTAACCTCTGACTCCTCGGTAGCCATCTGCTGCTATGATACGCCATGAGGATTAGCATGTAGAGAAACATGGATGTTGCACACTCAGGCAGACAGATACTGTAACACTGCTCCTGATGGCTGGACGTGTTCAGCTGAAGAACAGCCAACAGCTCCAACAGCAGGAGGAAGGATTGTATTTCACACTGCACATGCACAGAGACCTCTGCTGCATGTTATTTACCCTGAAAGCCCAACATCTGCACGTACATTTAAACTTTAAGATTATGTTTTTGGTCACAGCTGGCAAGATTTTAAAATACCACCTCGTGTGGAGGCTTTTGTTTGAACAGGAACAGAATAATTTCCTCATATTATGTGTAAAAAGTCCTGTTCCGCCCTACAGTGTGTCTCCTTTGTACAGTATGTGTCTTAAATAGCTGCTGCTGGCGACAACTCATCACCTCTGCCCCAAATTGACACACAATGAAACATCCCACCCATGCACTTTAAATCCGATCACTCCTGATAGTCTTCCAGAGAGTCAGACCAACATCCAAGATGCCTGTCGACTACAGCGGGACGTGGGACATGGTCAGCACAGTCAATTTCGAGGGCTACATGGCTGCACTTGGTGAGTGTCACAGCTTCTTTAAACACACTGAAATTTAAATTAATGTTTAATTATGATATGAGAGGAAACCCTTATGTGTAGCTGACTGAGTAATGTTTCTTTTGTGAATGTTGAATTGTTATCAGCATCATTTGGGTTTGAGTTTTCGAACATTCATGCTCACAGCTGACAACTGAATCAATGTGGAATATGCATTAAGGAAAGTAGAGGTATATCTGTTCATGATTTATGTAATTTGGATAGATCGAGAATTGAGTGTGCATTTCTTTTTGTCAGTGACCTTGAGGGCGTTAAACATACAGTGAAGGTTAATGTTAATTTATGTCCTGATCAGAGCAGGATGGACGTGTTTGCAGTTAACGTGAACTCACAAAGTGAAACCTTGTTCTAACCAGCTCCTCTCATTTTGACACACAGGCATTGATTTTGCAACGCGCAAGATTGCCTCGGTGTTGAAGCCCCAGAAAGTGATTAAGCAAGATGGAGACAGTTTCTCAATCAAGACATTTAGTACTTTAAGAAATTATGACCTTTCATTTAAAATTGGAGAGGAGTTTAAAGAGGTGACCAAAGGGATGGACAACAGGACGTGCCAGGTAATAAAGGATTTAATAAAGTGTAATACTGTAGTAAACACTGCTGTCTGTGACTCTGCGGTGTTCACAAACCATATTTATATGTATTTTTCTGTAATAATAAGAAGAAATGATAATAAACTTAATTTATCTAGCACCTTTCAAACAAGAAATGCAGCAAAAATCATACAATTGTAAAACCATAAGTCATAAAATCAAGTAAAATACAATATTTTTAAAAAGTTGCAGCAGCATGAAGCATAAAAATAAAGAGTTTTTAGGAAAGTCAGAGCTAGTTAAAGCTAAAGTGAACAGATTTTATTTACATTTATATTATATATACATTTTATTTTTGTTCCCTATCAGACTGTGGTCAACTGGGACAATGATAAGCTGGTGTGTGTTCAGAAAGGAGAGAAGAAGAACCGAGGGTGGACTCACTGGACTAATGGAGACGAGCTCCATCTGGTATGACTCTGCATTTTTTATTCTGATAGCCTTTTACAATCCAGTTAATGTGTGTGATCAACACTGTGTCATAAGTTATGCTGATTTAAAGTATTTTGTGGACACATTCACATATAGAATTATATCATTAATGAGTTAAACACAAGAAAAAAATCACTTCTCCATGAGAAAACTTATGACATTGCTTTAATTATGAGCACACTGTTTTTAACAATAAATGTTGGAAAATGTATTAATTTCATGTTTTCTCCCTTCAGGAACTTACTTGCCAGGATCAAGTCTGCAAGCAAGTTTACAAAAGAACTCTGTGATCTTTGAAACCGTGTCAGAACCAGGGAACTTCATCCTCAGTATTTCCATGAGAGGAGCTGGGCCTAATAAACCACATAAAGAGCATGTAATCTGATTGTAATGTGTCATTAAACGCTGCAGCGCTGCAGTACCTCCTCCTGGCCACACGGTGGTGCTTTACATTAAACACTGAATTAAACTCAGGAGTCGTTGGTTTGTTGGTGAATGTGTGCCGCGAGTTTTTGTTTTTCCTGCCAACTGTTACCTTTAGCAAACAAGTTGAAATATGTGTGTACAAACTGCGTCTTGTTTTGTTTGTTAAACCTTGGTTTTGTGAGGACTTTGTTACATAATTGAAGCCGCAGCTGTCAAAAGTTTCCCTGCCTGAAAATGTCCGTTGATAAAGAAGAGACGCAGCAGGTAAGACCGTTTGGCTAACGTTAGCTAGCTAACGTTTCACATCTGTATGCTGTGGTTTAACGTTACAGCAGCAGGCTGGTGGGATACATATGTTTTATTTAAGTAAAAGTAGCGTTAACACAGTGTAGATATACTCGGTCAGGTGAGTGTATCTGGTCCCAGGGTCCTGTCAGCTCAGTATGACACAACAAGGAGACCTGTCAAAAGACATCTACGTTCTCAGCAGTCATTTTACCCATGGTTAATATTCCTTGTATGTTTCGCTGGGTCAGTATAATGACATTTCCAACCTACAACCCAAACCCTAATGATGTTATACTCTTTAAAATCTAACATAAAAGTTAAGTCCTCATATTTGTGGGCAAGACAGTTTCCTTAACTTTAGACACTGGTATCTCCACAAAGGCTCAACACATTTTTACTATTCAAACTGCATTTGTAACCAAAGCCTCCTTTATTTTTTTCAGTTTTAACTGCGAACTTAGACCTTACCAATCTCTTACAATGTTATTTAATTTAACTTTTTTAGTTTCTTAATTTAGACTATGCTCTTGGAAAGTAAAAGTCGAAAAGCACAAGCATCAAAATATAACTAAAGCACAAAAAGTAAAAGTACACATATATTACTGAATTATAATTATTGATGCTTCATATGTACATTGCTTAAATGTTGCCGTTATTTTACTATATATATTGACAGGTAAGAAAGGATCAATAAAGACTTATCTTTAGCCATAATATTAATGTTACATCATAACTTATTTGCTGATTATGTTTTATATTAACCTGAGCAAATTGGCTTGATTTCTTTCAAACACATGGGAAGAAGGAAATGAACCATGAAAGAAGAAACGACCCCAAAAAATTGCAAGAAATTAGTAAAAAGAGAATATTAAAAACAAGAAAATTAATGGGGGGGAAAAGGAAAAAAGAAAGTTAAAAACAAACAAGGAAATGACCTGGTAAGAGTGCTTAAAGGTATAACTATTCTGTATCATGATTTTAAATATGTAATAATAATAATAATAATTGGGTGTTGTTTTTCCAAAGCTTTTTTCTTTTTTCCCTAGTTTTTTTTTTCCTTTTTTATAATAATAATTTTGAAAATCTATACATTTTTTGGAATTTGTGGGACATGTGTCTTCCCATGTTTTTGAAAGAAATCAAGCCAATTTGCTCAGGGTTTAGAGTTTTATATACTTGTGAAAGGCGTCCAGAAGCAGCACAAGAAAAGTGATGTCGCTTCAGGTTTCTGTGCAAAGTAAGGTTAACTAAAGGTATCGGGTAAGTGTCATGGGGTAAAATGTAAAACATTTCCCTCTATAATTTAGTGGAGTAGAAGTCTAAAGTAGCAGAAATATGAAACATTTAATAAAGAAATTACTGTACCTCAAAATCAGTGGCAGAACTGGGGTGGTAGCTTTTGGTGCTCCAGCCTTGAATATTCTCTCAAAAGTCAGATTTTCCTGGGAACAATATACAGACTCATACAGAAGTAATCCCTCTCAAGTGTCACTTATGACCTACAGGAAGTGTGTGGCAGTGTATTTATCTGCAGAGACTCTGCCCTCTGCCTGTATCTTCTTATTGTCTTCTTATTTTCCTGTGTTCTGGAGGTTCCTTGGCACAGCGCACAGGTGAGGTTGGGATGTTACTAAAACTTAGCGACCAGGTGCCAGACTGTAAGCAGCATCACCAGTGGTTTGAAAAATAGTGTATATACAGTCGCCATTAAATCTCCCTTGGAGAAACATGTCCTTGGACTCCCCTGGCTTTGAGCTGAGCCCCCAAATATTTACAACATCTGGCTCTGCCCCTGCTCAAAATTGCACTTAAGTACAGTACTTGAGTAAATGTACTTAGTTACTTTTCACTGCTGGCAGCAGACCAGTAAAAAAATAGGGATGCAGGATATTGGACTTAATGCCAATATATAACAACTCGTATGACCAATAACCAATACAGATATTGATATGTCCTCTTTTTTCTCCACCTTATTTTATTGATCTTCAAGTCTGTTCTGTAGTGGAATTGACATTATATTATACATGCATACTCTTATCATGATGGCCCACCAGCAGATGGAGACATGAAATACAATGCTTTTCAATGTATGTAATATTCATTCATTGTGCAATATAAGGAAAAGCTTGTTGGCTGATTCTCATAGTCCTTTTTTAAGTCCATATTATTGTGCATCCCCAGTTTAGAAAAAAAAAAACTGCGTTAAAGTTGAAAGTGCATAGCATCATGTTAATGTCATGTAATCTCATTGAATGTTTTGACTTTCAGAGGTTAAAGGCAGCAGTTCATTATACTGTGGGTCGCCTGTGTCAGGAGATGGGACAGGATCACCGGAGAGAGTTCAGTCGACAAGTCATAGCAGCAATAGCTGAGACAGCTTACAGACAATGTGGTGGGTGTCAACAAGGATACTGTCATGCACCATCAGAAACGTACAGTACATAAAATATAAATTAAAACTCACAGGCATCTTGTTGTCAAATGCACAGCTTTAACTTGTGAATAGCAGCTAGCTTGCTGTTTGCATAAAGATCATATATGTTTAGATTTGTTTCTTTAGTGTTATCTGTCCAGCAGAGCCTTGGGAATTAAAAATCTCCATTAGTACATGTACTAAAATATAAAAAAAATGACTCACATCATTACAAAGTGTAATACTTCTTGTACAGCCTATCTAGTTGTTTAAATCAACATACGTACGAGTTCATTGGGTGCATTTGTACACTTTGTACAATCCAGTAATAGCTCTGAAACATGCAGTGGTGGAAGAAGTACTCAGATCTTTCACGTTAGTAAAAGTAGCAGCACAGTAAATAATAGTCAAGTGTTAGCGTCAAATGTGCCTAGTACCAAAAGTAAAAGTGCTCACTGTGTCGACAGACCCTTTTCAGAATAATGTATGTTATGTCTTTGGATTATAACAAGTGACGCATTATAGTTTATTATATTTGTAGTATTCAATAATAATTCATCCTCATTTATTAGCTGATTATATTTTGTACTAATACTAATCTGCAAAGTAACTAGTGACTAAATCGCATCAACTGTGGTGGAGTAAATAGCACAATATTTCCCTCTGACATGAAGTAGAGTTAAAAGTATAAAGCAGCATGAAATGGGAGTACAAGTACCTCGAAATTGTACTTAGTTACAGTACCGGAGTAAATGTACTTTTCTACATTCCACCTCTGGTTATATGTAATACTTACAATACATAGCTTTATTGATGCATTGAATTGGCTTATACAGTTATATTGTACATGCATTTATCGATATTTATTTATCAATATACAGTTCTCCACCAACATGCAGCTCAGTACAACAATTAAACCTCACATCCGGAATACCCTAATGCAAAACACGTCATAGATGTTTCGGCATCAACTCATTCTACCATCACAAATTTTATCCACCAAGAAGAAAACGTAGACATCTTGGTGCTCAAAGGGTTCAAGACACTGACCATTTAACTATCACAACAGACCAAGTTTGAACCCAGCCAGCATGATTTGTTGTACCTCTCTAATGTCTGATTGTCTGTCTAATAAAGCCAAAAAAATCTCCCCAAAATAATCAAAACAACCAAACAAAAATTACTTAGTTACTCAAAGAATAATTACATTAATATATTAACAGGGCGGCCTTACGTTTTATATCAGTTATCTTTCAAAATATGTCACAGAAATGAATCAGAAATAATGCAGTAGGCTTCACTGTTTCATTTACTTTTTTCCTTTATTGCAGAGTGAAATGCACAAACTAAAGTAATTCCAGTAATGTAGTACAAAAAATATGTATATACATGCACCGTATGCACATGTATGGGATAGCTGCTGCTGTAATTTATGCAGATTTAGTATATTGAGCAGTGTTAAATAACCCTGTCCTCTGCATCTGGCCACAGCTTACTATTCAGTAGTGCAGTCAGGATACTGTAATTTATAACTCTGATACAATACCTTGAAAAATATCCATATTTGATAATATTTTCAATACAATGGGGGACAAATGACATTGAGGGCATAAGATTTAAAATTTTTATTAAAAGATAAATATGACAAGGCTATATCATGACAACGATGACTTTTCCATCTTTGGTTAGCAGCAGACAACAGCAGAATGACATTAAAAATGAGAGAGGGTGAGAAAGTGCAGCTGGTATTGAGAGATTTCAAATATTCAGAATCGATATGTAGTGATAAATCAGTATTTTTGACAACACTATCCACTTCACACTTTAGGTCCCATCAGGGTTGCTTGCCCGATTCATCTCTGGCAATCTTCTGCAGATTTGTTCAGGCAACCAGTGTTCATTGTATTGTCACCACAAATAGCACACTCTTTTACATATGTATGACATGACATAAGAGTCAGAAACCCCTGGATAGGCCTTCAGCTAAAATTGGAATACGCTCTGGTCTTTTTATAAATATTTTTAAAATTGTAGATGTAAAATGTAGAAAATTGGTGTCAACTTAAATGTTGCAATTTTGTTTAAAAAAAAAAAAGAAAAAAAAAGGTACGTGTAAACATAGCTTCAGACTTTCAGGGTTCAGCTGCTGGTTGAGTTTTAGTATGGAAGATAAATTTGGAAACAATGTGGTCATTTTTCACAATGAAACATTATCCAGCTCAGTCCACACAGACTGCTGCTGTGTTGATGGTGTGGAGTGTAATGAGAAATATGTGCAACTAACCATAAAGAACATTTATGATGTTCCAACTCATGTATATACAAGCATGTACACTACTCATGTATGTAAATAGTGGTGTACAAAATGTTACCAACAGGTCAATCTTAACTTTACATCCCCTCACCTTTTTTCAGACACATTTGCTAAAGACCTGGAGGCCTTTGCAAGGTGAGGATCTTATTTTTTTTTTGGCATATTTACAGATGAATTCACCTTGTTTTGTCTTTCAATATATTAAATACCTGGTGAGGTATTTTGCTCGTGTCTTACACCAACCTAGCAGAACAAATGTAATAATCTGTTATAATTTTCATAAAACATCTGATTTACAATCTCAACTCTGATTTCAGACATGCTAAAAGAAGCACAGTGTCTTCAGAAGATGTAAAGCTTGTTGCTCGTCGCAGTACTGCACTGGTGAGTTACTTCCACTGGATTGTCAGAAAGGACTTAAACAGGATATTGTCGAAAAGTCAAAATCAAATACATGTAGTTTCACCAGTCACCATAGACCACTCATTTCATCCTAGTAATGCAGTATACTGGAGCTATGTAGGGGTATATATTCTACAGCAGACAGCAAACTCAATGTTTAATTTGCCTTTATTTATTTCAGTCCATCTACATACAAAATAAAAGTGAAGAACTGAATCAGGAGCAGAGGGATTTGAAAAAGAAGAGCACTGGGAAGAGGAAGAGCAGAGACACTGAGGAGGAGAGCAGAGAGTAAGGACAGGACACAGGCAGGCCCGCAGTGTCTCACTTGTGCCCAACATTCAAATAAACATGACGGCTGACTAACACATGACAAGAAGTTAAGTGTCAAAGGTGCCAAAGACATTCAGCTACCAATCCTACAACAGCAGATGTCATTTGATGTATCACATAAGTTTAATGTACTTTCTCTGACTGGTATCTGTCCTGGGACCTGCTGATGTAATGTCAAATTACAGTGCATTTGGCACTGGTTCGACAAACAACAACCTGCATGAACTGACTCCAGAGTACTGACTACAAGATCTCTGCTAAATTATATACCTACCTTGTTTCATTAAAATAACATGAGTAATCTAAATGGTTTTTTTTCTTGGGGGAAACCTCACTTGTATTGTTAAGACTGCCAGGCAAACTGTCCATAATGTGTACTCAGTGACCACTTTATTAGGTACACCTGTATAATCTGATGCAATCCAACACACCTGCCATGAAGCCTACTTTTACGATGCCTGTAATTTTTGTTTTTGTTAATACTTAATAAACTATGACCTCTACAGGTAGTGATTAGTCTGCATTATGTTCAGAGGAGTTTAATAGTCTGCCCCACTCATATGTAGATAGGAAGGGAAAAAAAATTAGAAACACGTTAATATAATCCAGTCCAGTATAACGCAAACTACAACCTCAGTGTTAAACATGCTTGCATTAAAAATTTCCGACTGCCTACAAAAATAAGTGGTCCTTTAATTTAAGGCAAGTTAGATTTAAGACTTTAATGCAGAACGAGATTTAAGACAAAATTTACAGTTATAAATATTGAAGAAAAAAACACAAATTGCTATCATTTACTTAAAGATAGTGACAGTTGTGCCCAAATATTTATTATAACATAAAACATAACGTTTGGTGCTGTTAATGTGAGAGACATTTATTGGAAAAAGATAAATGTTACAAATTATTTTGAGATTTTATGATTCATCACAAGAAAAAATATATAAACCTATGCCCCATGTCTTGACAATTAAGACTTTTTTAAAGATTGATTTAAGACATTTTAATACCTGTTCAAAAACAAAAAACACAGCGTTTTTTGTGATTTTACGATTCATCGGAAGAAAAAAATATTTATAAAATCACACTTCCCGTATCTTAACAATTTTAAGACTACTGAAATACTGATTTAAGAAATTTTAACGCCAATTAAGGCCATATTTTTAAAAATGAATCCGGTGCCTTTTGATTTTACGATTCATTGGAAGAAAAATATTTATAAAATACTACTTTCCATGTCTTCACAATATTAAGACTTTTGAAAGACCAATTTAAGATATTTTAATACCAATTAAGGCCTTTAAAAAAAGGAAGTCAGTGCCTTTTAAAACTTTCTAAAGGATCTGAGGAAACCCTTAAAATTTAACATTTTAAACTTCCTGAAAGTGACATTTATGGCTTAACTTCTGTATTAATTTACAATAGAATGTACAGATGTACTTCTGAAGTGGCCACTAAGTGTGTATGGTCATTTAAACTTGCCGAACAAATGCCATAAAATTACCTAATATATTATTAGTTGTCTGATTGTTTAAGCCAAATTAAAGGCTTAAAAAATAGAGTTTGGAGGTGATGCCACACTGCTGAGCTCATCTATTGAAGGATTTCTATAGACAGTGATCCCCTCTAGACCTTCCGTCTAACCTTAAGAGTAGCTGTGAATAATCAAAAAGGGATGATTCACTCTGACAAGCCATCAAAAGCAGCAAAAAGACAGGTACTACCCCATGTCATGTCTGAGAAGGCCACACACTGAAAGTGTTGGAACTTCCGTCTTCGTCCTTCAGAACAGACTTCAGTCAGGGTTCAAACGGAGACCTCGACCAGCAGAGCCCAAGGTCCCTAGATATGTGAATCGAATTAGATGTTTTTTTATTTGACAAACTGACCCAAGTAAATATCAACTAAGCATCTATTCAAATGAACTTTATTAGAGAACTCCCTTCATTTGACATGTTTTTAAACACCCCACAAACAACACAAGAACTACTGGGAACCATTGGACACACCACTCCACGTTCTCACACTATCACTCGCGTCCCCCAGAGTCTTCAGCAGGTTGTCATCCACATCAAGTACACACTTACAGATCAGTTCAATAACATGAAAGCACACACCATACAGCATTCAAATCAGATAATATAAGCAATACAAATATTCATCACAACATTCCACTACATTTGATATTTCTGCACTTGATCGACATACTTAAGAGTAAGGAAAAACTTGCAAAGATATAAAAAAAAAAAAAAAAAAAAAATATCTTGAAGTACTACTTAAAGAATGTCCATGTTAGGGGAGGTGCTCGTAGCATCTGCAGCTTCCACTCTCACACATTCAAAAAGCAGTCAAATTGGGCTCTTTCACTGCACAACCAGTCCGTTTCACGCGTCTCTCCGTTCGCTCACTCATCGCTTCACTCTTCGCCACAAGCCATCCTCAATCGCACTCATCAGTTCTTAAAATGTCAGTTGCGCAGTTCTTTCCATTTAAAAGTGGATAAAAGTGAAAACACCCACCGTCTCTTAGAACATGCGGAGTGAAGCCGTTCTTTGATGGCATAGCATTTACAGGTGGGAAGAGGGAGAATGAAACCGATATCACCCCAAGAATGCTGCCAAAGAGGAGCTTCCTCACAGGAAAATGGAAGAGAGGTGAACTGCAGAAGAGATTTCAATGAAGGCTTTTCCACAGAACTTGACTGCAAATAAAGTTGCACTTAAAACATTTAGGTTTCAACCAGATTCTTCCCAATGCAAGATTGCCTTTTAGGTCGATGACAAAGCCGGATAATGGTGAACCACAAACATTCATGCATTTTCAAAATGGCTATATCACATTTCACAATACATGCATTAGAGAATCCAGTTGAAATGGATACAAACAAATGAGACATCAAAAATAGCACTTTAGTCAGACATCCTGGTAAACAATTCACTTCAACACTTCCTAAATTAAATCTTTAGCATTTTTTCCAAATGTACAAAACATCTTCCACAAAAGTGTTAAGTTCTCAGATACGCATCAACACCAGAAATAAATTTTGAAAAGACTCATCTCTGTCACAATACTTACCATACAAACATTTAACTTACATACCCCACCCAGATGACTTTGACTCCATACTGGTCCCAAAACCTGAGCTAAACCCCGTACCAGTGGTTGTAGAGTTTGACCCTGTTCCCCAGCCGAGACTGGCTGAGCTGGTGCCGTAGTTGCTGTTGCCTGTACTGAAAGACTGACTCTGGTCCCTACTAGAGCTCGTTCCACTGGAGGTGCTGCCTGAGGTGGATGTCTGCTGCTGGCTAGCCAGCATGCCCATCATCCCCCAACTACTCTGCAGAGCAGCCTGAGCGGCAGCCATCATGGCAGGGTTCAGACTGAAGGACCCAAAATTAGCCAGACTACTGTTAGTGCTGCTCCCTAACCCACTACGGCTGCTACCAAATGCTTGAGCTCCAAAACCATTCCCAAACCGTGCTGTGCGATCAAACTGCCTATTGCCATGTTTGGGCTCAGCATTTGAGATGTGAACACTGACGCCTTTGATTATTAGGTCCTCTCCACAGAGAGACTGGGCAACCTGTGAGGACCAAAAAAAAAAAAAAAAGCATGAGTCAGGTCATCTGGATGACAACAACAAGAAGTGCTTTCTACAGATTTAACAGCTTACCTGATCATCTGCAAATGTGACAAAGGCAAAAGCACGAAATGGCTTGGGGATGAAGACATCTGTGACCTCCCCATACTGCATAAAGAACTGCCGGAGGTCGTCAGTGGTCATGTCTTCTGTGCAACGACCTACAAACACTTTCCGGCTCCTCAGTGGCTCATCAGGACCTTGCTGTAAACAAAAGGTAAACAATTAGATACCACAGGTTATAGAGTATTAACGACAATATTAGCATGGTTATCATTCCCAGAGGGTGTGGGTATACGCATGGACATTACCAGATTCACCTTCGAGTTTGGGAGCTTGCAGTCGCACCATCTCCCATCAATCATATGGCGCTGTGAGATCACCTTCTCCTGAGCCTCATACTCTGTGAACCTCACAAAGCCGAATCCTTTGGAGTTTCCAGTCTTGGCATCTCGTTTTACCTGAGAAACAAACATTCGGCAATGGAGATCAACTGTCACCACACACAAACCAAAGCAGTGCGTGCTTTCTGACTGCTGCTAATGTGATACCTGAACCATGATGACTTCTCCAAATGTGCTAAAGTAGTCCTTCAGGTCCTGCTCAGTTGTTTTCCAAGGAAGACCCAGTACGATCAGGTCGGATGTCTTCATGTCTCCTCTCTTCATCTTTACAGCAGAGGAGGCGTCAATTTCCTCCATTTTTCTTTTGTTGTCTAAAATATGATCAACACACAGAGGAAATTATTGTATTTCAACCTGACAGCCATCAGATATGATTTTTCCTGACTTTGTAAATGAGTGCAAAGAGCAAAACTCTGTTCACTTTGTATAAGCAAAATAAACAATCAATATTTTCCACTGTTCTGCTTATTATCTTTTCACAAAGATTTTGATGTAAATATTTGTCCATGGACTTTACTATATCTTACCAGGACTGGGCAACATATCAATACAACATAGTATTGTCTTTTCCTGCACTACAGTAATGTGATTTTCTGAACTTGCAAGATAGTTCTAGCTGTTTTATTATTTGTCTTGACCCCCCAAATCATTGTATCTACCTTAATGATGAGTATTTATCCAAAATATCATTGTGTAAATACTTTGTGACATCACAGATTCTACAATACTGTCACAATATTGTTTTCAAATTATTTGGTTGACAATATTGTGATAATAGATTTCCTCCATAACAATCAGCCTAAAGTGTTACACAAGACCATTATTTTATTTAACATTTTTCAATTTTTTTGTGTGCAAATTCTTTGCTAGTTGAGCACTATTACCAAAAGTGGCTCTCGTAGTCACTTTGCCCTCATGAATTCTTTCTTGTTGTATATAGCCATTGTGAAGCACTTTGTAACCTTTGTTTGCAAAGAGTGCTATATAAATAAATTTAACTTACTTACATCTCTACGAACAGTGATTTAAAATCAGTTAGTAGCAGATGGATGGGTGTTAATGCATGTCTTTCACATTATTGATTTTTAATCATTATGCAATTGCTTGAAGTACAGTTGCACAACTAGCTTACCTTACAACAGCACTACTAAAATAAGACCAACTTTTAAATACATCCTAGGTTTTTGTAGAAATCATTTAAAAATGTGTAAATTCAACTTTATGGTCGTTTTATAAGCTGCAGTTTTAGGTCCTAATAAATTGGGTAGCACTATGATGAGGTGTTTTGGTTAATATTTTGACCAACACATTGTAATCTATGACAGTATTAGGCTTAATAATACAGCATGTCTGTATAATTGAACACAATTACTTAAGACCTAGAGCTACAGCCTCTAACATGACCATAAAGTTCAATCAGTTAAACATGTGACCTAACTTCCAAAAGACAGCATTTCTTTAAGGGTTGCTTTGAAAATTTTTTCCAAAATAAGTTGACAACTTTGCATGTACAAAGCTGTGAGCTTGTTTGCTCAGTTTGTGAATGGATTTAGTGTCTCAAAGCGCACTTTAATGGGCGTGGACAAACTACAGGTCACGTCATTGTCATCTATTTTAGTGCGCTGAAGCTGCATCATGAATTATAAATACCGTTACATATGCCCACCTGTTCTACAGAAGTGTGTTATGTAAAGATTAAAAAAATGCAAAGTGCTCATATCTACCTTTTGGGTAGTTCACCACGTACACGACATTGCCCCATCCGTTTTCTGGCGCGTGTAGGACTCCTTCCACAAGACGCACTCCTCGCATGCACTGAGACACTGGGCTCCTGAACCGTAGGCCACACGCCCCTGGAAACTGAGCTGCCACCGTTGAAAGCAGAACCGTGCCGTCGTCCTCTGACGGGATCTCCATGGGTTCCTCGTTCTCCTCCTCTGCCACTCGGATATAAACTTCAGCCATTTTGCTCAAAAAGAAAACTTCTTTCTTGAATCAAAACAATGCTAAAGTTATAGCAATTAGCTCGCTAGTAGTCCACGACTGCGGCTAACCTTAGCCGATGTTGCTAACACGTCTGAATGACTCAGGCTAACTAGTTAGTTGTGTTTTAGGATAAGACGTCTCAAAATAAAATGCTATAACAAAAAAGGCGTCGGGGTGGGTTTAATTTTAAACGATTTCATAAATAATATCTCGCTATGAATGCGCTAACGAGCGTGCGTCTGCCTCACGGTTCCTTTGTTCGTTGGGACGTCAACACCGGACGACGACCGTTCAACTGTGCCGCGTAATGAAAACTGCGTACGGTCCCCGAGTTAACTAATCCGACACACCGAGTTCCTCAGATATCCTGCACAGGCTGGTGAAGTTATGCAACTTCAACGAAACGATCATCTAGTCTCTGATGCACAATAGGAAATACAACGCGAAATATTTTTTCCACGAGGTGAAATATGAAGCCACCATGTACGGCCTACCAAAATGGCTTTATCCAGGCGAAAAGGGAACTACGTCATTAGATTGGGCCGTTTCATTTCCTGGTGGTTACTGTACCGAGAGTGTGTTGTTAATATCGGCATATAGTTGAATCATTCGTCAATATAAAGTTGTAAAGCCAACAATGCTGCATTAGAATATGTTTAAATGTACAGAAATAGTAATACAACTCAAGAACACTGCATTGTTGCTTATATAAATAATTTCGCTCCCCCCCGTAACTGAGTGTGGTAGTCCAGGTTCAGAACGTCCACTTCAGCAGCTTCCGTTACCGTTAGCTAGTGATGTTGGTTGGCAGAGACGGGAAGATGGCGGGTCCTACGAGTAGTATAAACCGTTAAATAAAAATCTACAACTTTGAGCCTAAATTCGACATTGCTGCGAAACGTTTCTTTTACAATTTTTTGATCAGAATGATTAACTTCCGATTTAAAAGGTTTTAATTTCTGTTATATGACCCTATTTACCACTGATAACCGTTGCACCACCGCAATTCAGTCAGTAGCTGCGCAACGTTCAGGTACATGTAAACACTGATGTAACATTGGTACATCTCAAACCACTGGCATTCAGTGTCATAAAATAAAATAAAAATCAGTGTCAACGCTTTGTTGTAACAACTGGATTTTTGTGATATGCAGAGGAGACTGACATTTTCTATTTCTATTATAAAGTAAATTGTAAGAAAATCCGGTTGATATCAATCAATTTGGCAAAAATGTCTAAAAATCTTGTCGACCAACAAGATTAATTGTTTCATCATCTACTTTCTTAGACTACTTCTACTTTATTTTATTTTTACTTTTTTTTAAACCTAGAAATAAGTAAAATCCTGTAAGTCTGACAAAAATGTGAGGTTTGATTTAGACAGTTTTATTTAATGTAAAACTACAGTATTTTATTGTGCTAGTTTGTGATAGACACCTATTTGTAAAAATTAAATGCAGTGCAAATGAATGTACTTGTTATCAGTTACAGTCACTGACACAAAAAAATATGGAACTTAATTAGTTAGTAATCGAATTGTTTGTGAGTCCAAAGGGGTTTCATCCAAATATTTTAATTAAATTGAATTTATTTATTCATTGGTAAAAAGTTAATATGCAGAATACTTATTCTGTTGCTTTGCATCTTTTCGAACCGTCTTTTGGCAGAGCTTATTTCTAAACATTTTTAATCTTTTTTTTTTTTTTAATTTTTATATTTTTAGCTTTAGCCCAGTTTAACACATTTGTTAGAAAATTAATCAAAAAGTAATCAATGGAATTAGTTACCTTAATGAAGTAATTAAAGTGGTTACATTTCTTATTACATTTACAAAAAGAGCCTTCCCAGCACTGAGTATTTAGTAGTAAAATTATGAGGAAAAAAATTTGAGAGCTGCCACAAGGCAAAAGTAGAGAGTAACATCCAGAAAACTAATTCATTCACTTACAAAACTGTTGCTATGGTAGTCCAGTGGTATCAATGTTTAGTAGATTTAGTTCTGGATAGATGAGGTACAAATCTAATGAGCAGACCAAAAATGTTTCATGGTTTTAAAAAGTAAGTCAGCCAACCCACAGACCTCAGACTCCGAAATACGTAATGCCAAACTGCATTCTTAGAATGAACTAGTTGTTTTTTATTTTTAAATTTGGTCTTGTGTTGCTTGCCTAACTTTAATCCCTGACCCGCCTGATCAATGTTGAAAAAGGATAGCTTTACTTTTTACCAGTCAGAGAGCAGAGAAATGTTAAATCTGTGCGACACATCAATATACATTAACATCCAATGCATCTTTTAGACTCAGCTCGACAAAAAGAGATCTCAAACAGCTTTTTATTACATTTTTCAATCAATAACAGTACAATTTAGTACAGTATCTATCTTGCATCCAGCTCACCGTGTAACACCAACAGACTGAAATGAAATACAAAAAGTGAAAAGGTACATAAGGGTGCAGAGCTCTATAATATTAATGGAAAGAGAAAAGGGAATCCATCTCAGTTGAATTGCATTTTCACTTGTGGCCACACACGAATACATCACATTTATTGTACATCATCGCAGAAAAAAAAAAGAAAAAAAGAAAAGTGAAAATATGTCACAACTTTAACAAAAGTGCTTCTGTATACAGTGAAATGTTGTCATTCAGATGCTCTGATTTTCAATTTAAGACCCAAGAAATAAAAATGTACAAAAGTTTTTAGTATGGACAGTATGTGAGGACGTATTTGTTCCATTGAGTGTGAAGATTTGAAGGAGAGAAAAAGGACTTGTCAAGGATAGAATTCTCACAATGATTGTTATAATTATTACAAAAAATTGGCATCAATAGAACTGGTAAGCATAATTTACACTAAATATGCAGTCAATATTAAGTCTGTCTCCATTCTTGCTCACTCTGGTGCATAGCGTTACCAGTATTAGTACATGATGTATGCAGAATTTGAGCCAAAAAAAATTTGGCTTCTATTAAGTTCAATCAATAGGTTACTCTCCTTTTCAGAAACAAACAAACAAAAAAAATCTAAGGATTTTGCACCATTGAAAGCAAGTCTACAGCATGCACATCTAAATTAACTCATGGCAGACAAAATTAAATGTCTTAACTTAAAACATCAGACCATTATTTTCAGACATTGATTTGTACATTTCATTCACAGAGTTGCAACTGCAGTCCCAAGCAAAGGAAGTGTCTATTTAGTCAGGTGAGGTGTTTCACTCAAAGTGGATACTAAACACAATCCCCCGTCCATATAATAAAATCCAGCCATGCCCCGATTATCTCACCACCTACTTTGCTACCCCACCCCGTCCCACCCAAAGTCAAAGGCATGTACAAGAATTAAGGGGGTTAACTGGATAAGTTACTCGTAATAACTCCTTTTGTACTGGAATGAGCATTCATAACTTATAGCATGTGCTTGGTTAGTTAACATAGTATTAGTTGAGAGGCAAAGCTTCTTCATGTGCAAAAGGCTGTGATGAAACAAAAACAGCTAGTATATAAATACATCATGGACATTTTGAAAGCTGCTCGTGTAATATGATCCAAGCTTTTACTTGCATTACTTGCTGCATGTTTTCTCTCATCTGTCTTATATGATTTTAACTGGATTAGAAAGACAAGCTGTAATTCAAACATATCTAAAACCACTAAAGAAATATGACAAAAAAAAAAAAGAAAGCCATCGAGAATAACAAACCATCAGAATAGAATTCTTAAAAAAAAAAAAAAAAGTTAAATAATTTGTACAATTACACTCCAACATTTGCTTTCAAGACGCACACATTTGCATGGGATGATAGTGTTGTTTTTCTCTTTCAAGGTAACATAAAATGGTCCAAGAAGGAATGCACAAGTTTCTGATTTGATACCACAGGAGATCCTTTCTTAACTAGGTGATAAACAATTGTGCTCTTCTTTGTGTAGGAAAGGCATTGGTTTCCCTTCGTTTTTGTGGTGTCCAAGTCAGTTTAAACAGTGTTGAAGAAGATGCTGTGAACATTCTGAAGTTGTAATGGTCTTCCAGTCAACTTTGGAGTTAAAAGAACATCTGGGAAACAAAGACAAATGAAATTTAGAATTTAGTTTTTCTAATTTCATCTGCTTTTTCACCAATTTAACCTGTTAAGTGTAGTTTAAGACCTAACTATGGACAAAGATCTAACAAAAAGCTATCTAATCACACAGACTGACAGGAGGCTGCTTGTGGTCATTGTAGGTACATCTGCAATCAGCTTACAGTTATTTATAGGGATGTCCTGATCTGATCTCAAAGATTGGTATCGACGCACCATAAACAAAAATGCAGTATGAGAATGTTTATTTACTCTATTTACACAAGTTACATGTACAGGTTTAATTTTCAATGCAGTGTGTTGCATCCTGGTGCTTGGAAGAGGTACAGACAGCCGTGCCATCTTACAACAACCACACTCACCACGTCATTTCAACTGCAACAAAAGCCTCATGAGCAAAATCCAATGTGAGTAATTTATAAATGTAGCCTAATTCGCGCAAAAGATGTACAGAAGACCAAAAAAAAAAAAAAAAACACTCAATGGAATAAAGTCTGCTCAGGTAACTCAGACGCAGGCTGCACCAAATCAATATACACTGGATACTCTCTTAAAAAGGGACAGAGAGATTTCCTCAAGACGGCGACAAGGCTAAAAAGAGAGTTTGTTATTTTGTATAATAATAATAATGATAATAATAAGCTAATAAAAAGCTAATAAATAATAAAAGAACATCTTGGATGCAGGGAATTTTGTTAATGCGTTACAAAGCTGTACATTTATTTGTGTTGTTGTGCATTGGCTATACATTGGATTGAGTTTAATAACTTAAAGTACTTGAAGTGTTCAAAGTGCAGCTGTATTATCTAAGAAAATATAATTATTGGATCACGATTTGGTATCGGCAGATACTCAGTTTTAAATGACTCGTACTGGGATAGAGGGCAAAAAAACTTGATCATGATATCCTTAATTATTTCGCCTTTAGTTGAGCCTGCCAAATCTAAAGCATTATTTGCACAGGACAATTATTACCTGGGAACTTCTAGTAGTTTGAAATACTTGCGGAGGTTGTGCATGATCTTAATCCTGTGCGGATCTGCCATGTCTGTAATTTGTCAGGTAAAAATTCCACTGCAAATTACCTACCATATTTTGCCAAACAGAGTATGTGACCCAGTGAACTGGCATCCTAGTCATTTGGGGTTGTTTTTTTTGCAAGTTTTTTTGTTTTCTCCGCACCTTTTTTTCTACCCTTTTCCATGTTGAGAATTATGGAGGCTGCTCTGGCAGTTATATATGAAAGATTTGACGGCATTTTGAGTGCAGGAGGTTCATCGAGCTACACAGCATGGAGACCCTTGTGTAGAAAGAGCAAGCTAAAGTCTGAAATGAAATGCACGGCAGCATCCTGTAAGAACAGCTGCCACTAACGATCATTTTCATTGTCGATTCATCTTTAGATTATTTGATCGTTTAATTAATGTTGATCAGTGTTTCCCAATGCCCCAAATGACATCCTCAAATATTTTTGTTTAATCAACAACTCAAAGATATTGAGTTTACTGTCAGAGAGGAGTGAAGAAACAAGATCATATTCACATTTAAGAAGCTAGAATCAGAGTATTTTGATGTTTTCTTTGAAAAAAATCCAAACTATTGCTCAACAATGAAATTAGGTGGTGATTAATATAATAGTTGACAACTAATCAATTAATCGTTGCAGCTCGAACAGTAAGAAAAATCTTTCAACAGGCTCAACAGTTATGTGGCAGCCCATTAATTGTGACGTCAGCCCCCCTGACGTCACATTCAGGGGATAATGTCAGTATACTTTGAATAAAATACAGACTTTGTTTATCCCGTGTGAATGCAGACACAGACATCATTTATTTATTGATTTTTTTTATATAATTTGGTATAATGAAAAATGTAAAAATACAAGACCTGAAGGCAGCGTTAACACCACAACACAGAGTTTTTACTGTGGAATATTTCTTTCTACAGTTCTTACAGCAAAAATGTCACAACAGCAACAAAAACGTTTTTCCTTTTTAAAATTATTTTATCGGAGTACATTTGATATTACTGCAATGGCTGAAATGTCTATTTGAGGTGCACTAATTGGCCACTGTAACAGATGCACCTCCACCAGTTGACTCTGTTTCTCTGTGCAGCATCTTTTGTATGAAAAACAAAATCAGCTTTAAAAACATGTTACAGGCAGTTGCAGCTGTCCTTGACGTTTGTCTAGACCACACTGAAAATGCAGGGGCAAGAATGTTATGGTGATCAAATCAAAGAGACTGCCACGATCCATTCAAGCTAACAGGTGTCTCAAATATACAGACAAAGAAACAGAAATAATTCACTGAACCCACAATGCTGTTAAACCTGTAAGAGGACAAAAGTAGTGCAACTCCCACCAAGCAAGCAAAGATGAGGCTTGAACAAACATGCAACTAACCACTGGGTCAGGACACATTCTTTACTAAAAATAGAACAGCCTTAGGTATGAATGTAATAAAATGTGAAACAGTAATAATACCGTAATAATAAAAAAAGAACCTTCAATCTTCAATTCCAGATCTTCAGAAAACTGTCCCAGGATCCCGTTGCAACTGCCATGCCATCATCAGTAACTCCCAGGCAGCTAACGCGGTTGTCATGTCCAGCCAACACACCTAAACAAGCACAATCGTAATTTAGTCTACAAGACAGCAAGTACATTTCATCACTTTGTCTAATTATTAACCCAACGTGTTGGGTTGTTATTTGAGATCGTGCTTCATCTTCTTACCAGCACGGTCAGCTTTTAGTGTGTCCCACACGTTACAGTTGAAGTCATCATAACCCGCCAGAAGGAGACGGCCACTCTTTGAGAATGCAACGGAGGTGATGCCACATATGATATTGTCATGAGAGTAGATCATTAATTCCTGATCAGCACGCAGATCAAACAGCCTGCAGGTGGCATCATCGGAGCCCGTGGCAAAGGCATTGCCATTAGGGAAGAACTAAAAATGACAAAAGATACATCATTCATGAGTTGTGCATGAAAACAAAAACTACTTTTATATAAAATGTTGAATTAAAAAAACACTAAACACATCCCAAGGTGTAATTTTAACTAGCAGAAAAAAATAACTTACACAGATGGCATTGATGTCAGACTCATGGCCAGTGAACGTCTGTCTGCACATGCCCTCTCGAACATCCCAGAGTTTAGCAGAGGCATCACAAGCACCAGAGACGAATAACCGTGAGTCAGGGGCCAATGACAGGCTCATGACATCACCTGTGTGTCCAGCAAATGTGGTTGTCTGCTGGCCAGTCTCAATGTCCCAAAGTGCACTATAAAATAAAATACACAAGTGAGACACCACTTCCATCAGCGTCCTAGCTTTTGCACAAAAATGTTAACGTGATAACAACACAGCATAGCAACACAACGATCCTTTTACGTACCAAGTGGTATCTCCAGAGCTTGTAACAATCTGGTTGTCATCAAGAAAGCGACAACAGGACAGGTATCCTGATATTCAGAGAATCAAAAGAGGAGTTATTAAAATTAAATTTCACATCTGATCATTAACTAGCAGTAGAAAAATAACTAGCCGAGTAGATGATATACCTGTATGTCCAGCGAGCTCACGGCTCACACGTACATTCCCCTCACGTGTTTTCAGGTTGTAAATGGAGCAGATGTTGTCTAAGCCACCACAGGCCACATAATTTCCTGAAGGTGCATATGCACAAGTCATGACCCAGGAAGATCGAAGTGGGATGGCATGAACCTACAACAGAAGTGACAAAACACAAAATACATTAAATTTACTTAAAAGCCCTTTATACAGTATAGGCAGTATCTTTGTAGTAGCTAGTAAACAATCTTTTTTGAGAAAGCTTTCATTAATAAATAGGTAAGATTACTTCTGACATCCTATTTGTGGAAATTCCAGTATGCTGTTAGTGCAAAATATCCCTAAACGGTGTCATCATCTGTGGGCACTCGTCCAATATATACATTTCAAGGTCTAACTAATTCTAATGGCAAAAATACATCAAGCGGCGGTGAATTGTGGTTTGTGGCGGCTGCTCCGAGTTGCAGCCTTTTGATTCTGAGGTGAAGTGCAGTGCACCAAAACTAAAAGTTGGAGATAGCTCAACCTTTAAGGGCGAATTATGGCTGGACAATACCTGCAGCCAATCAGCAAACAGAGTCCTACTCTTTGCCACAGCTTGGTGTGTTTTCAGTGTAATGCTATCATTTTGATGACCACTGCTTTTGTGCACCCAGCCAAAAATCAAAGTAACGTCCAGGCTAGGTCACCAAGTAAAGTACTCACGACGCAAGTAATAAGAGTGAGTGGATTGAGCACAGAATTAGCCGTTCAGCCAGGAGACAGCATCCTGTACAATCATAATCATATTATTTTCATTTTGATGGAAACATGACAGTGTATATCAAATCAATAAGCTGCTACTCAGTGACTGTGGCAGCCTAATTTTAAAAAGGCTGAAACTAGCAGTGTCTTTGTGAGCTCCTATACGCATTAAAGCAAGAGTTGCTAACTTTTATGAAAATAACTTTGGCATATTTGCTGAAACTGTAATTATATTTTGAAAGAGGTACATGAGACAGATAGTGTGTGAAAATAATCCCGTCCCTCCTCTTCCTCGTAGTGCTTGTACTGCCATTTGCTAGAATCTACCGCAGTGCACTAAAAAGAACCAATCAGAGTTGTGGAGTCTGTAACGCAGCTGTCAATCACGTCAATCACTGCTTGTGAACTGCGGTCAAACTGTCAAACTAGGCAGCGCTGATCAAATATGAATCAAAATGCTGTTACTGTACTGCCTATTTCTCACCTAAAATGTTTTCAGAAAAATATTTTAGTGTACTGTTTAGCTGTAAAATTAGAACGTTTGCTGCTGTCGGTGGGCAGTGCTGAGTTTTTGGCTTGACTGCTCCAACAAACTCTCTCATTGACATGGTTGACAGCTGCGTTAGAGACTGTTTGCATACAGTAAGGCGACTACAAGCACTACATGGCAATAGAGAAGCAAGATTATTTGTCTCATTTAGTGCTGTGTAAGTATAGTGACACTTTCAACAAATATGACAAATGCTACGAGTTAGCAACTGTAGCTTTAAGGTATCTCATAAACAACCCTGACCTCAATCTGGCCTGCAATCTTCTCAGTAGGTCTAGAGATACACTGGAAGAATGACCCTTTAATCTTTTAATTCCCAGCTGGATTTATTCTTCCCTTTATCAAGCTCAGTGTCAATGTTTCCTCAGTGTCACCACAAAAGCTTCTTCAGTATACTGGACATTGACAGAGCATAACTCTATCTTAAAATTTTCTGTCTGTGGTGGTGGGGAGGGCGAAGTATTGCCTATTAGGATCACAAACTGCGCACCACTTCCGCCCATCCCACTAACTGCACACCAGATACACCAGCCCCAAGGCAGAGGCCACAAATGCCTCTCTCTCAGCTGATCTGCAACCCTCTTCAATTTATTTCAAATGAACGCAGCATGGGCAGAGTTAGTTTCCCTCCTTCTCCTTCTAGCATAACCTTGTGAGTTCCACAAAAATAGGTGCACGCTGCAAAAATATAGTGAAGCAGGAACAATATGTCAAAGCTTAAGATACATTGAGCCATTGATGCAAAGCACCAGAAATGAGGCCACTATCATTCATCTGTATCTGCTTTCCCTGCAAGTGCCTTGAGTTTTAAAAACATAGACGCTATTACTTTATTTACATGTAGATGGCAACATGGACGTGCCTTCATCTGCAAGTCTAAACTGCCGCTGTTATTACTTTGCTTTCCAATTAGATGACACAGATTGGCAATTGTAGATTCAACTTCATTAATCCCTGTCAAAGAAAAAAAAATACATGACCTACCTTATTTGTGGTATAGCTGTCCCAAATGATGAGTTTGCCATCTTGAGAGGCACTGACCAAGAGCCTAGAAGAATGAGAACAGCGATATTAACACCACCACAACAACAATCGTCACACGAAATCTATTTTTATCTAGAATCACAAGCCAAAAACTGAGGGAAATAGCACTGCAAGAAAAAGATGCCTGGCACACTGCTTGAAAACATATTGCATAAATATGATATGAACTGCATCAGTGTCACAACTTTTACATTTTAGGCATCATCTGACCTTCCTCAACATTTGACATGAGGCAACAGAGTGCAACATCATGAACAAAATCTCCCTATACACCGTAAGCCATAGATTTTGGCAGCTGGTTTACCTGGAATCTGTTCCCCAATGCATGGCATAGATTTTAGCCAAATGACCCCGCAGCGTTCGTCTTGTACGCATCTGGATTCGACCAACGGGGTCAATATTAGCTGTGATCTGCAAAACATTAAGTGCTCTGGTTAGTTCCAGACCAAATGCTTTTCAACCTGAGACACAGATTGTAATGTTGAATGTTACCTGTGATAGTGTGGCATCTGCGCATGCTTTCCTGGCATCCTGAAAACAGAAAAACTCAAATCTTTAGGGGATGTTTTTCTTTATTTTATAGTCTTAACTTTGACTGAACTTGTGAATTGTATGTTTGCATATAAAAAAAGTGTTTTTAAAAATAAAAAACAGTTTTACTCACTCTGATCTGATTTTTGAGCTGCTCTGCCTCTTGGCGTAACTGGTCCAGTTCACTCATTTTATTCTGCTTTTTCAATTACCTTACTCCAGCTACCAGGGCACTTGTTGATCTGAGAAAGAATAAAGAGAAGCACTTTAATCATTCACATAAATCTTCATCATTTTAAATTCAAGGCTGTATTTTCAACCATGAGCAAAGTGGGTCCAACAAAACCAAATCTCGTAATGGCAGAAGGGAATGGTAGAGAGGGATTTTTCCGCCAGCATGCTGGCACTTTCACTGACTTTTCAATTGACTAAATGGTTTACCTGCAATAACGTTCAGGTGGCGGTTCAACCTTACTTTCCCCACTTCAATGTCATTAACGTAATCCTGACACACAATTTAGATTGCCAGACAAATCCTGTTAAGGCATGACTTTCCAGTGATCCGAAAAGCAGTCATTATCCTGTTGACCTCAATCCGTGGGATACTCAGAATTTTAACCAAGTGATCAATAAGCCACTTATATTAATACAGCACCTCAAGGCACTCTCAAATTTCATCTAATAAAATACATTAAAGATGTGCGTCACCATCCAAATAGCATGTTCTTAATATAATAACTATGTCTTGAACAACATTAAGTCTCACTCTTCAAAGCAAAGTAACACATTATTTCAAGTCATTTCAAGGCAGTTATTTTAGGAAAGCCGGAAAAATTAAAATACTCCAGCTATAATGACCCATCCTGTACAAGACACTGACTTTATTTACAAGGACTGTGACATCAGAATACAAATTTATTAAGACAACTACTGGAGAAAATAACACTTTATGGAAACTGCATCTTCACATCACCTTAACCAATACAAAAAGTAAAATTTTACGTATCAATATGTAAATTAATCAAGCCCTCTAATTTTAGTTACATTACTGATCAGCATTTTATATCTGTCAATTTTTGCAGCATATTGTGACACATATGGCAATCGATCTGTTTGATGACACATGCTCAGCCCAAGTCTACTTATTTAAAACAGTAAAAAACAGTTTTTGCAAAGGTAGTCCAGTGCAACAACATAACCGTCAAGCAACAGTTGTCAGCGCCTTAATAAACATATTGTCTTGTCTGCAAGTCAGTGGTTGCAATATTAGTTTGTGAAATAGATTGCCAACCAAGTTTTTCAATTGCTGACTCAAGTTTTTCTATAAAAATGGATAACCTTATGCTCAGATCCATCTGATCAATTATTCTAGTGTGTCAAACAGACATGCATTACAAAACACATTTGTAACTGTACTCTTAATGTGTGAGTTTGTATATGTTTAGTAGGGTTGTACCAATAAAATGTTTGAATGTTTATCATATTTTACGATGTCATTTCCCCTAAAAAAAAACTTAACAATCCTCGAACAAAATTTTCATTTTCTAATAAAGCAATGCATTAGATTACAAGCATTAATCTTTTGAATAAAATTTACTTTTTTTAAATTAATAAATGTAATTTTATGGTGCTGTTAAAATGCCACTTGACCACGTCCTTAATACAGGTGTGTGCCTCCGTTTCTGACTGAGAGCAAACAGTTTTGACCCAAGTGAAAATGTTTTTAAAAGGCTAAACGCCATAAAATGTTAACAGAAGGAGAACATTTTGTAAGCTTTAAAACATGTTGTCAATTTTATAACTGATTACATCAATCTTTTTTAAATAAATTGTGACTTTTGGACTTCACAATGTTCTGGAGTTATTGGCAATGTGTGGATCACACAAGTCGAAAACAGTCCCACACAGCCACCGCTAGAATCCATTAATTCTACAAATGGTAGAATACTAAAAATACTAGTGTGACCTAATTTGTATCTGCAACTGTGCAGAAATACCGCATTCAAATACAATAAATAGACATGAACCAAAAAAAAAAGAAAAAAGGATTTGAACGTCAACGTTATGAATGAAGCTTTGAGTTACTTGGTGCAGCCATAACATTTTAAAATACACCCAAAAACACACCCAGAAAACTAGCTAACAGACAAAAATTGCATATGCTAATATAATTCTGACCAGGATTTTCTACAGATTACCTTCAAAAATTAATTCCAAAAGTCAGCTATTAGATAGATATTCTATGTGACGTTGGGGAGATTACAAAACAGAAATCACATAATTTAAGTACACAGTGAGTCTCATAACTTGTATATATAAAAAAAACTAGTCTGTGCAAGCTGCCTTTTATGGGACATATTGTCCAGTATAACAGATGTTTGCATAATGTGTGTAGCAGCTAAAATTGCAATATTACAATGTTAAAAAAAAGTCACTAGAACACCAAATTAGCTCAGACCACAATAAAATTAAATCCAAGTCAGATGCACCAAGACCAACCATCTCTTCCCAGTTACCTTACCTGGTGTATTTCAGTCAGTAGGCCTATGTCACTGGAGGTTTCAGGACAAGACTGAAAATCCTGTCTACCTGACTATGTTATCCTTTAGGTCCTCTGATTGGTTGACCTTTTTAAACACAGGTTATCCTCTTACACTCATTAATCTATAAGTAAACGTGTCATGGAATGTAATTATTACGCAGTATCATCCAGTGACAGCAGAATGCCATTCTCACCTTGAAAACCTCTGAAAATATTATTCAAAAACAACACTGAACTTAACTCAAATGGACACAAAGTTGTTGTTTTTTACTGTGAGAAAACTAAAGTTCAATCATTTATGCCAATTTGTATTTTCAGATGACTAAGTTTATAATGCCCACAGTAGTGTGTTGTGTATTCTGCTTCTACATACAGTATAATTTAATTTTAATTTAATTTGGGTTTAAGTAGTCATGTACAATTGCATAAGTATATATTCTGTATGTTCAAATAATGATTTAATAGCAAAATAATGCAACCTATAAAGTCATCATTGGGCTATCAAATGCAGTTCTGATTAATCAAATTAAACCTGGCAGGTTTCTAACACTGAGTTATTAATTCAAAAATGCTTTGTAGTGATAGAAATTCACATTTTGTTCTCAATAAAATAATTCCAAGATGCAGCTCATTATCAGTCTTGACTGTTTTTATGCCAAACCGTAAAAATGCCATGGTAAATCCAAAAGTGGGATAGCCCAGGGTGATGCTAAAGGCCAGAACTTTAATAATCCACATTCAGAATTATTATTTCCTACTGACCTCTGTGGATGCTTACAGTTAAGGAGTTCCTCTCCCTCATCACTTCTCCTTTCCAAGCGCCTGATCAGGGTCAGCTGACTGCATGATAAACAATGAGCAGTGGCAAACAGCCTGCAGTTGTAGCTCACTAGCTGTTCTCAGGTCCCTTAAGGGCAGTCTGTGCCTGCTACTTTCAAAAAGGTGTCTCCTACATTTCCAACTAAAATGTTAAAAAAAAATGTACCTCTCGGCAGTAGTTCACTTCTGTCCTCAAAGGACAAGTCGGCTTATCTGTACTGTTAAACGAAGATAATGCAATGTTTCACAGGTCTAAAGCTGGATCACGGAAAGAGCCATAACCAGCAATATCACTGAGCAACGACATAATCCTAAAAGCTAAAATCCTCCGTCAATGAGTCTCTAATCCTATCCATGTCCACTAACATAAACAGCTGGCAATGCCAGCCCAGGCATTAGAAATATGTTTTCTCAATCATAAAAGGATAAGTTTAATCTTAATTCTTTTACACACAACATGCTTAGAGCAAGTGCCTGGATTTTTACACTGCCAGTTAAATCACACGCCTAATACAGTCCCTCTCTTCCAGCTGTACAGTGTGACCACATAATATACAATTAATAAACTAGGATTGAGTTGTATTTTCAAGGAATCTATGCATGTATAAAATCAATTTGCAAATTACATACACAACTGCAACATGTAAAGAGAATTTATTAAGATACCTAACATGCATATTTTCTAAATGCTGTCTGTGCATAGGTTTACACAGCACTGTATGTGCTGTGCTGATTGTTGACTTAGTTACTGTGTGCAGTTCTGTGATTTGCCTACAACAGTAGAATAGTTTGCATTGTATTTGAATGGCTGCTCGGTAGCTGTTTTAGTCAGTTTGTTACACTGATGTGTTGAGAGGGCTGGGCTACTGAGGCTTCACACATATTTCAGGAAGAAAATCAGTTGCAATTCAGCATCATAATGCAGCAATATACTGAGCATTAGACTATTATTATCTGACTACGTCTAATCGAATTTCTACATTTACTGATCGCTGCACAGTGTAATGATAATATGACTTGCACTGATGGAAATCTGAGAAGATGCAGCTAAACGCCATCTTGCAGACTGCTTTCCGCTAGTTAGCTTGCTAGCAGGGCTTGACAGTGTAGGCCTGCAGGCAGGGCAGAGCTAGTATCCAAGAAAGCAATATACTGTCACTGTATCAGCAACGATTTCGCCGGTGATATAACAGTGCTCAGCAGACAAGCAAAGTACCGCTGGCTGAATTTCACGACAGACGAAATTAGATAGCTCGTATCAGCTAATGCAAAAAAGAAACGTAACCACAGCCACTTAAGGGTAGACTCGGCTGCTCTTCCGCAATTACACGGAGTGCTATGTACTTAGCTTTTAAGCCAACACAGTGGGTAAACCTGGAAACTCGGTGGTTGCTTGGCCCTCCAGAAATCCACTTACTTGCACACTAACAATCTCGTTAAATCCGACAGTACACGGTTGATTTGATTACCACGTATCAGTATATTTATTTGGCTCTCCAATCCTGAGGTGGATTTGAGCCTGTGGAAACTGCAAGGTCGGGCGGCGATGGCCTGTTTGACTTCAGTAAGCAACAAATGCAGAAACAGATGCGGGTGATTTTTCATAAAGTAGATGACCATCTATCTCCCACCGCTGCATAACTGCCAATAAGCTAATTGCTGGTGATTAACTAAAGCTACTAACCTAAGTTAAAGGCGTTGCACCGGCGCGGCCGTTTCGTTGCAGGAAGGCAGCGATATGCTAACTTATTACTTCGGCTTGTTTAAAAAAAAAAAGGGTGTAACGCGGCGACAGTAACTCACGTTAATAAAGCAGTGCTGATGTTTATATAAAGTGCTATCTTAAAATTAATTACTGATGCTGGCTGCTCTGCTATTGCCAATAACAAATAATTGTTAATTTGTTTACGGGACGTTTATTGTTCCAGCCCATCCCAGTGTGTCATCATCAACTGACAGCAACATCTTTAAATGTAACATTTCCACCACAAAGCCACCCACTGCCAACTATAAAGCTCAGGCTGCTAACATTGTAAGTACAGTTGCCTTCAGTGCCTTTTGGGCATTGACTACCCAGTACTTTTAAGTACAGTATTACAGGCCAAGAAGCACCTCCGCAGGGCCATCACTGACACCAAGCCTCACTGGCCAACATTAACGTTACTTAAACGCCTGCCTGAGCTTTCGCTAACATTAACGGTGGTTGGCCGAACTCAATTGCCTGGATGCATTAAGGTAGTTAGACGGAAATAAGCTTTATAGCAATCTGTTCAATCCACCGCAAACACTGAGCCACAGGATCCACCGCTGCATACACTCTCGCACCGTAGCTACTTGTATTTGCTCACGATAAAACAGCCAACTTAACGCTAGCTAACCGCAGCTAACTAAACGGCTAGGAAGCTAGCTATCGCTACCCCACCCCCGGACAGTTCAATTCCGCCACAATTCACCAGCTAATGATATTAACAGTTACTGTGAAACATGTGGAAGCAGCATGGCTGTCGCTCTAATATCACCTTACCTGATTCAATTTGCGTTTGTTTTTGCGTTTGGGCATTGATTGGAAAGCAAGACGGCGTATACCTCCGATCCACGCATCAACGGACAACCACAGCGCTAGCTTACTAACTAGCTAGCCAGCTAGCGTTAGTTTTCCGAGGAGCAGCCCTTCCCGAACGCAGGCTACGGCTAGGAAGCTTGACAACCCCAGTCAACCAACCGGAGAGGGGAGGAGAAGGAGAGGGGGGGGGGGGGATCACACCCACTTGCCTCGCACTGAAGACACTGCCCAGGCAGACAAAAAGGCTAATCTTTAAAGTCACTATACCTCATTCAAACAGACGGCCTACTGTCTCCCTTTTGCCAAGCTTAACATCTGCCCTTTCCGTAGTAACACTCTCGTCCGGCCATCGAACGACGAGATGGGCGCGGTAACCCTGCAGTCAGCGCTGGGAAACCCCACGCTGCAGCAGCGATGGGCAGAGAACCTTCGATGGGTGTTTTATCTACAGCTGGAGATTATCAATCACTTCTCTGAACAATGCTTAGCACGTCTCATTTGGTATATGTGCGTTTGATTAGAGTGGACTGAAAGCCAAAAGAACATGGTGTTCGTTTGAATGTTTTTTCTCCCCTGAAACCCTGTGAAAGGCTGAGTCAGTCAGCCCCAACTTGGGTCCTGAAGTCGGAAGTGGTAGTCTGATTTCAGCAGTGCTCTCTCTATAACAGCACTATCAATAGCATTATCTGCCCATAGTTAATCAGGAAATAGTGTGTTGTCATGTTAATGTGTATTTTGAGTTTTACTATGCGTCTCAGGTGCATGGTAGATAGATTTAGAATATGAATAAAAAGCACTTAACTAGATATTGGTCCCTTTATGGTGCAATTCTAGAAAGCTGTCAGTTAAATATAGGCTACATCCATTTCCCTGAAATAGTCTATTAGCCTACAAAATGATCATAAGTGATCTATGTGCAACACTAACTTTTATTTATTAGTTTGCTGGATAGAAAGAAAATAGTCATTTAAAGGTCCAGTGTGTAGGATTTAGGGGCATCTATTGGAAGAAATAGTGTAATACTCTTAACTTATTTAAAGCTGGCAACCAATCATTAGTTGCCACCCAACTGAAATCATATATGGACTATTATATTATTTTAAATGTTCTGAGTTTTACATTTAAATTTTATTAGCACACAAGTTGTGTTTAAAAACAAGTATATAAAAATGAACATGCCAGAGATTGTGCAGGAGACGGAAGAAACCCGAAGGAGCTTATGGTGAAAATTTCCCCTGTAGAATTTCAAATCTACTCTATTTCAAATACTATTTCTCTCTTAAACATGAAAATATAACAGACAAAACAATAAAATATAATAATCATAAATGAGACAGACCCATACACATAACACATAAACATAACTAATACATCAACAATGGCACAGGTGTTTTTCATATTAGATTTAAATTAAAGTAATGATGGACAGGTTTTAATGAAGTGAGGACTGTTGTTCCACTGTATTTCAAAGCATATTGTCCAAGTGTTGTGTGGTAATAGGAAAGATAAATATCCTCTGTTTGTCTTGTTGAACATGAATGGACATCAGAATTCATGAAGAGAAAGTTGTGAAATACATCTGGTAAGCTGTGCTTTTGAATCATACATTTATACGTAAAAATATTTGATAAATGTAAATATTAAAAATGAACAGCTGATTTAATGTCTCGAACAGAGGAGAGATTTACTAGAATATGCTGCTGTAGCCAATTGGACAAATTTGTTTTGAATTAAAAGTATTTTTTGCAGGGAGATATGTACTGGTCCAAACGATGTCACAGTATGATATGTATGGATACGTTAAACTATAGCTGAGTGTTAGTAGACAGCATGCAATCAAGCTTCAGATCAGAGCATAGCAGTGTAACCGCCACTTTAAAAGCCACTGATGATATCAAAGAGGCTGTGAACAACAAACTCACATGTGGGTCTCTGTTTATAGACTTTACAAAAGCTTTCCATACTGTGGACCACCCACTGCCCGATAACAGCTTGCTGAGTGCTGGCATTGGATGGAAAGTGTCAAAGTGGTTCCACAGTTATCTGACTGATCATTCACAGATTGTTAAACATGGCAATGTCATGTCCGACTAAGTCATTGTGAAGACGGGTGTCCCACAAGGATCGGTTTTGGGGCCCTTGCTTTTTTTAGTTTATATTGATAATATCTAATTCAAATTCTGCAAGTAGCATTTGTATGCAGATGAAACAGTCGTGTACTCGTGTGCTTTTTCAAATCTGCAGACTGATTTAAACACCCTGCAACACACCCTTACAGATCTGAAACTGCTTTTAAACTCAACCAAAACTAAAATTATTACTTTCTCCCCTGGGTAAACAAAGGTTCAAACCCTCTCCACCAACACCGTTGATGGTGTCTCTATTCAATCTTTTGATAATTATAAGTATTTGTGAATTTGGTTAGACAAAAGTCTCACTTTTAAATGTCATATTGACTATTGCAAAGGTTAGGTACGCAAAGAAATTAAAATTCACACCGGGCATTCTCTACAGGCTAAAGTGATGTTTATCCACAGCATCAGCGAAATGCTTAGTTGCTAGCCTATTTCTGTCTCAGACTGATTTTGGCAATACTATTTATAGGTTTGCCTCACTATTCACATATCACTCAGCCTTGAGGTACTAAATCTAGCTTCAGGACCCATCATTGTACATTATACAGCATGGTAGGATGGCCATCATTTACTTTGTGTAGGTCTATCGATCATCTCCGGTAAATTTCCAACTTACTTAGACCAGAAGTTCTTACCTTTGTAAAGCAGTCATAATCTTAGGTCACACAAATGTCTTCAGTTTAAAGTGCCTTTTACCAGCACAGAGGCTGGCAAAACAAGTCTGTTCTACTACAGTCCCTGGTCCATGATCTGCAGGCCAAGCTCTTACTTGAAACTCTTATCTCTTTAAATAATTTAAAACTTAGAATAAAGGATGTGGTCTTGTCTAGCTGCAGCTGCTTCAAATAACTAACAAACTCTAGACTATGTAATGCTGCCCTTTTTTACTGCACTTTATTATGTATTTTGACATACCTACTGTCGTTGTCGTGATTTGTTGTCCTCTTTGTTTTTATGCTGCTTTATGACCCTGTCTTGGTTAGGTCTCACTAGCAAAAGAGGTTTTAATCTCAATGTGACTTCCTAGTTAAATAAAGGTGATATATATATATATATATATATATATATATATATATACAGTATATAAAACTATGTTTTCATTAGTTCATAATCACCTAAAAATAAGAATCCTTGTTTTTTTTTGGTACCTTAGAATCAGCCGTTTATATGTACATATGGATCGGTTCCCCTTCCATTGTTGTTTCTGCAGTGGCCCAGAACGGACAAACCAAACACTAGCTCTAAATAGAGTCATTTGCATTTTCGCGTTTTCACATTTTCCCCATCAGCGGCCATAGTTCTCCTACGTGCATTTTACAAATAAATGTAATAAACTAAACTGAATTTCGAACAAATAGTAGTTAGTTAATTTTTATTTGTACAGGAACTCTCACTGAGATCAACATCTTTTTTTTACAAGAGAGACCAAAGAACAACTTACAAAACATTAAAACGAGACAATTCAGTCACACAGAGCAGTCGTCACACATGGGGAAAAGGTAGTCTATTATTAAAAATATCAGTAAGAATTTTAAAGTAATTGCGATAAATGATTTTCTCTTACTTCTATTTGTTTTGTATCTCAAAAATAGTTAAAAAAAAAAAAAGTACACGTGCACAGTTTTTGCACATTATAGTTGGAACTCACATTAAATAATTGCTCTCAGTTGAGTGATGTGTTATTGAATTAATAAATTTGCTTTTAAATTTGACTTTTTGTCAATTGTTGGCAAATGATGCCAGCAATTAAAGTAAGGGTTGGGAGGAGGGCCAGACATCCACTACACCTTTAATCATCTCAAGCCCACTTTCTTTATACCTGCTCAACAATCCTCTCCTGTTTTGTCTCAGTTTTCTTGACCCACCTGCCCCTTCCTTCTATCATCCATTCACCTTCCACCTATCCTTCTCTACACCCATTCACAGTCTCATTCCTCCATACATAATCTTCCATCCTTCATATTTTGTTCAGTCATGTACATGTCTCCCTCTGATGTTTTTCTGTACATATTGTCTTGGGCTTGGGATGGGCTGGGTAACACAGTGTTTGAGACATTGATCATCACGTGCAAATTAATTGGATTGCACAGATAAAGAAGCAGGAAGAAGACAGTATTTCTGCATGGCTTTGCCTGATCATAAACAATATTGCTTTGCAGATACACAGCTTTTTTTCATATATTTATATAATTTCAAATCCACACAGTTCTCACACAATTTGGCAGTTGAAATGTAGCTTCCACGTATCCCTCCTTTAACACATCAAACACATGCTATTAAAGGGGGTAGCACAGTGTTGGCCATAGTAAGGCTCCCCCTTTAACCATTTACCCTCCAGATCCTAAGCCATGTCCCTACAGACTGAGCTACTGCCTGCAAATCAGCAACAATCAGGCAAATGTGGGAGAAACAGCTTTTTCCACTGAGCTGTGTAGGTCAGAAAGAGCCTAATGAATATAATCTGGTGATATATTAATTTATGAAACTGATCAAAACTTTACCATTTCTTAAAGAAGCAATCATCTGTTACAGTTACTTTGGTCTTTCATGACTTCATTTGTGGTTCAAACTATGGTCCAACATGTTCATCACAAATGCAGAGAAAATGAATATAGGATAGAACAATATAAATTTAATTTTGGTTTGTTTTACTGATTAACTTGCTGACTATCCATAACGTAAATACTGAGTTTCAATACCCTAAAATCTGTTACAGCTTTCATCTCGCTTTACTTGGTGCTGTATCTTACTGTACACTGTGGCATACAGAGAGAGCCTCGCCCCTTGACTAACAAATGTGAAATCTTAATGTTCCCATTGCAATGTTGGAAATAACTTCTTGTAGTTAAGTGCCTCCTTATTTGGTTGTCTGCTTTCACGAGAGTCACTGGGGGCCGCACTAACACCTGCTAATGGCTAACAGCAAGCTAATTGCTGTTCCCATAAATGGACCATGTGATGTTGAGGTCAGAAAATGCATCTGATAGTTTACATATTTTGTTATCTTGTCTGTCTCTTGTTCCGTCCTGGTTACTTTGAGAACAACATCATATTTTAATGAATTAAAAGTTTACCAAGCCAGTTATTTTTCAATGTTATATCCCAGTATGCTGTTTACCATTTGTTAGCTGAGATCACTAACTAAATATTCCTCATGGGTGATTAATAAGTCCATCCTTTAAGTGCTATAAAAGGCCACGAAGCATGCTCCTCTAAACTCAAGGGAACAAGCATTAGAAGTGTAATGATGAGGACAAGACATCTTCTCATTCTACAGTAAGTCTTGTCGCAGTGCTTGTCCTCAGCCGTGTTTGGACTACCAGAAAAAATGGTGAGAAAGAAACTAAGCTTGCAAACAAAATGGTTTATTCTACTATATGTAACAAATATGGAAGCAATTTCAGAAGCTTTGCTGTGATAAATCTTGCTAACAGCTAATATTAAATACTGCAACTCCCTAAACAACGCCCTTATTTTCTTCCAGGCCAGCAAGTTAACACAGGAGCAGATCACAGAATACAAAGGAGTTTTCGAGATGTTCGATGAAGAGGGAAATGGAGATGTGAAGACACTGGAGCTGGAGAGGCTGATGAGTTTAATGGGGATCAATCCTACAAAGAGGGAGCTCAGCCAGATGGCCAAAGATGTGGACAAAGATGGTGAATATAAACTTGTAAAGCCCATACTATGGAAGAGTATCAGTCTCTAAAATATCTTTAAAGGTCCAGTGTGTAGGATTTAGGGGTATATTTTGGCAGAAATGAAATAAAATATGATAAGTAAAAGTAAGTAAAATAAGAATTGTCATGTTTTTGTGACCTTAGAATGAGTCGCTTATATCTACATAGGGAGCAAGTCTTTGTTGACAGAGATCAACATGTTTCTACAGTATTCTACAATGGACAAACCAAACAATGGCTCTCAACAGTGCCATTCTCGCTTCGGCCTCTGTAGTTAGTAGCCCCTCTGCAACAAACAGTGTCGGAAAAGCACCAATTTGCTAACGTGAAACTACTTTATTCAGTGTTTTACCAATTTAAATCATCACGTCAGTTTGTTTGGAGAGGAAGTGACCTCTGCAGATAATTTGGCTCCCGGTAAAAAAAGACCTTAACATCTGGATCTTAAGGTATCAGAGAAAAAAGGTGAGCACACATTAGCAGGTGCTGGGCTAGCGGACCTGCAATGAGCTGAACAGTGTAGGAGAAACATTGATTTGTAACATGAAACTGATTTATTCTGTGTTTTAACCAGTTTTAATCATTGGGTCTGTTTGTTTTTGGAGAGAGGGAGACCTCTGCGGATAATTTGGGCCCCGGGAAAAACCTCTTTAACAATGAATGCTGAAGGAATTATAACCAGGAGAAGTTTCGGCTGTTTGCAATCTGCAATCATCTCCGCTAGATGCCACTAATTCCCTCCAAATCTTACACACTGGACCTTTAACTTGGCTTTCTGAGCTCTCATGGCCAGTGACTACGTTTAAGATAATATAGATTAGGTAGTTAGAGTATTACACATACCTGGGACTGTATATCTCTTGAACTTCCACTTTATAAGGTATATGTATCATAAAATGTAATCCAGTACAACAGCCATGCCATAAATCACATATTTTTTAAAGGAACGTTAATTATTTTGGTTACACTGTGTCAGAAAGCCACTGATTCATCTGTTTTTTAGACCATAGTGTTGGTGGTGTATTTGACTGTATTATATCATGAAATGGTTCTATTTCCATGCATGAGCAACACCTGTAAATGCATTTGAGCAATGCCTTCATAAGCAATGACTTGCATGTATTCTGAGCTGTACCCGGAGGTGAGGATGGAAGTAGAAGCTTTATCTGACTAAAGTTCAGCCCAAACCAAGTACGTAATTAAAGTGCTAAATTAGGCTGGGTAATGATAGCCTGGCCATTCACATCGGCTAAAGTTTGCCATTACCATTAGCTAAAGTGTAGGAAGGTAAATAAAAAGGATGTTTGCCACTTGCTCTGATAAGGTTAAGATAAATGAATCCTAAAACATGTTACTCTTTGCAGCTGATCAAATCTGTACTTTAATTGCAAATCTAGATAGATTTAAGATTTATAAAGCGAACTCATGCACCTTTTGAAGAGAGAAACCTTTTCCAGAACGCATTATTTAAACAACACAAACACACCATTATCTAACACTGCAGTATTCTGTTTATACTGCAGGTTACCACATCAATCACTAGGTGTCAGTGTTTCACTTTGTGTGATTATGTGTGGGTTTCAGTCATGGTTTCAGTCCATAAAAAAGACTTAGTGCTCCCATTGTTGTGCTACACACACACACACACACACACACACACACACACACACACACAGAATTGTATTGGAGTTAAGCTAACATCCTGAAGTTGGAAAAGGTTTGTTTAATTAAAATGTATTGATGTCGTTTCTTTTCCAATTAAATTTCACACTTTCCTCCCTGCAGCCTTCTCCAAACAATTAGTCCCCTAATAATAATAAATAGTTTACTGCCATCACCACAAAATTTAATCACACTGTAAAATCATGAAAGAACACAAATCTAAAATCTCCAGACTCTGTCAGGGGCTTCATTATGTGTCCAGCAAAGTCTTGAATACTATCAAACTACATCATGATTTTCCGCCTTCTGCTAATTTAAGGAGGACATCTTTTAAATGGACTTTTGCTAATATACTATGTCAAATTAAGTCCTGTTTACCTTAGCCTTATACACAAATATAATGCTGCCATTTTTGTTAATTTTACTTTGGCATTTTGATGTCAAAGATGTACTGCACAAGTGGTTTGCTTTGCAATAAATTATGATTAATTCTAACTCAATTCTAGCTGTGAATCATGGCTTGTTCATGGACATTGTGACCACTGGAGTTTTTCATAGATACAGTGTGTTGGGATGCAGATTGTTGTGGTCAGATAATTTTATTGCGCATAAAATAACATGATCTCTAATGCATTGTTTTTCTCTTATATGTTCAGTTTGTATGTCTTTATGTGCATGAAAAAGTCTTTGTGTACTCTGTTTCTGTGCACCAAACTTGCAAACAGAAGTCACTCTGCTGCACTCAGATAACCATGTTTTGTTTTAACTGAATTTTTTCTATGACACTCCAGGTAAAGGGATATTTAACTGTGACAGCTTCCTGGGTCTGATGGCACTGTACCACGAAAGAACCAAGAACCAGGACACTGAACTCAGAGCTGCTTTTAAAGTATTTGACAAAGAGGCTAAAGGATATATCGACTGGAACACACTCAAGTAAGAATAACACAATGATAGAAAAGAAAAGCATAAACATTTCCTATACACGGAATAAGTACATCCTTTTAATTTGACCTATTGCATACTGGATTACACTGCACTGTCGACTGTCCAAGTGATGAATAATTATTTATTTTGATCTCAAATTAAAATCCATGAAACAAAAAACCTCATGCCAACCACTCTGTGTTCACTCAGTGTTAACATTATTTTGTCATCATCATGCTCCTTCATTGCTTCCTTCATGTTTAATATTCATTTCCAGATATGTCCTGATGAATGCCGGGGAACCACTTAATGAGATCGAGGCAGAGCAGATGATGAAGGAGGCAGATAAAGATGGAGATGGAACCATTGATTATGAAGGTTTGGATGTATAATTAAATTACCGGCCATTATAACCACTCTAGAAAACTGTAATTTGGTCAAAAACATATATTTAATGTTAAGGGCAATTTGTTATCATAGTGTTCATTTTGACAGCACTACTGACAGCATTACTACATTACTGCTCCGTTTTTGGACATTTTGTCTTCTCAGTTTCTATGGTTAATTTATTTCTACCAGATTCAGTCAGAAATGTTCAGGTCAAAAGTCATTACTATTCAACAAGATAAATCCATTATGTGTTTACAAATTGAATGCATAAATATTTTTACGGAGGAGTGAAAATTAAATGTTATTAACACTACAACCTTCATTAAAGGTCTAGTGCAGGCCTATTCAATTAGCGGCCTGTGGCCTACATATGGCCCAGAAGCAACCTCTGAGTGGCCCGGGCAGGGATTGGTACCAAGAAATTTAATCAAAACCGTAATAATAATAATAATAAGCTCTGCCATAATTGGCTATTATCGTTACTTTGAGCTACTGAGCTATTCCACCTCACACTTCCGTTGTGTTTCGCGGAGACTTTTATTCTCTACTCTGGACAGTGGCATTTAAAATTCAGATGCCTTGGACTAGGATTGAACATTCAACCTAAGGACTTCCAACCTGGCTGTTCACCTGGGAATTGAACCCCAATCCTCTGACCTTCAAATCGGTCCTCTATCTCCCTGAGCTAACGAACTAGCGACACACAAATGGGCCTCCTTGAAGATTTTGTCTTGTGTCCTTAGACAAAGCATTAAAAAAAATAAACAAAGGACATCCATGTGTAACCAATTTAGAAATATTCATAGTATAAGTCGAAAAAACCTAAATAACTCAGTACAGTGTGTTGAAAACACCTCAGTGTTGTCATTTTACAAGACAAAAAGTGCAGATTCAGACCAAAGTCAGGTGACATGGTATAAATGGGGAGTCCCTGGAGAACTGCAGACGTGGTGGATGGTCAATGCATGGGACTTTCACAATGTAGGTTTGATTGTTAACCTGAGTATTGTATGTAAAAAAAAAAAAAAAAAAAATACTAATAAAATGTTTTAGTACAGTATGTTGAAAAAAGTCATAGTATATGTCTTTAAATAAGAGTTTGCTTCTGTGCACTGATAGCTCTTTTTTATTCTGTTTCTGCATTATGTTGAGGAGGGCCATGTGTATAAATATTTATATAAATATATATACACATGCTGAAAATGTGGCCCATCGACATTTTCTGGTTTTAAAATCCGGCCCAGTTGAATTTGTAATTGAATAGCCCTGGTCTAGCGTGTGGGATTTAGTGGCAGCTGAGGTTACAGATTTCAACTAACTGAAACCTCTGCAGTGTGCCAAGCGTGTAGGAGAGCTACAGTGGCCACCACAAAAATGCAAATCGCCCTCTCTGGAGCCAGTGTTTTGTTTGTCCATTCTGGACTACTGTAGAACAACATGGCAGACTCCAAGGGAGTAGATATAAACGACTCATTCGATGGTAAAACATGATTTTCAGGTGATTTTTCACTAAAGAAAACATTATTTTGTTTTATATATATCCCCCTAAATCCTGCACACTGGACATTTAAAGCTGTGAAAATTCATGTGAAAAGTTTCATTCTTATTTTCAGATTTTCACTCCAGAACTCTTTAACCTGTCAGCTACTTTTGTCTATGACGATATTAAATTACAAAAAAGTTATGATTCTTACCATGTTGTTGTTTCCTGCGACAAGGATTGCATTTATTTACTTTTTTTAATTTAAAAAATATCCAAATTTAAAAATGTGTCCTTAGACTGAACTGATTGGGATAACAAATGAGGGGGTAATATGTAATGACAAAAATATTAACTGCTGATTTTAACTCTTCCAGAATTTGTGGCCATGATGACTGGGGACTCTTTCAAAATGAGCTGAAGGACATGTGGATATTCTGCAACTGTTGTGAACATGTGTTACACAATAATAAAACAAGACAAGTACTGTCTAGTTGTACAAATGGAAATGTGTGCAAATATATCTGTGTGATTTGTGAATAACTGTACAAATCCCTCACAGTGAAATAAAAGTAATCCATGCTTTATTTGTGGGCTTCTTTTTCTGTTTTCCTAAAGTTGCAGAAAAGACATGATAGGGTTAACTTCCTCAGAGCTGCCACCCGGATGCAGTCATTCACATGGGTCTGACAGCATCTGGTGTGCAGCAGAGCCATTAAATCCCATTCTCATCCCTGCAAAGCCAAATGGACAGCCGAGGGAGCCAACCGCATCTATCATCTTGAAGCCATTAGACCAATTGCAGGGCGGCGGGGGAGGGAGCTCGCCGCACTCCTCTCTGTTTGCAGCATCCCTGGAGCAGCCTCTGTTGAGTGAAACACAAGAAAGGGCAAGACGGGGGGAGCAGATCCGTGGAGGCAACCGGAAAACGGGAAGGGGATCTCGTGGAGGCTGCCGGGATAGGGTTACACTGGTGTGTGGAGTCCATCTTTGCAGAAGATGGCTGTTTAGTCAATGTAAACAGCCTGTGCAATACCTGCATTGCTAAAGGGGGAAGCAGCAGAAGAGGAGGAGGAGAAGGAGGAGGAGGAGGGGCAGCCGCTGGAGGAAATGCTGCCTCTTCCAATGAAATTTTCCCCTCTCTAGCTAACCCCGGCCTGCTGCAGATCACCTCTCAAGTCATGCATGTTGTATGTTAAGGTACGTATGCATGTCTCTCTAATCTGTGAGGACACATGGAGGAGGACCTGGTCACGTTGGCCGGATTAGTAGATCAGCTGTTGGTGCAGGGCAGCATCCTGACTAAAAATAACATGTCAGTAACACGTTAATAAGGCCATAACATGATTCAAACAAAGATGTCTGTCCTGTTGCAGTGCAGGGACAACAGCAATGACTGAATCCAGCCTTGGCGTTTCATTGGTTGTTGCTTCAGCTGCACATGTTCCTCATTAAGGGCACAAGCAGACAGGATGCACTCAGGAGGGAGGAATGGATCATGTGTCTGCTTTGCCCTCCTGTGTCACCATGTAACACTGCTTCAAGAGGAGATGTTTGAAAACTCCTCACATATGTAAATTGCTTTTATCTCTCTCATGGGATGTGTACACTGAGTGTGAGTGTGTGTGGGTGGGAGGTACATGCACCGGGTTTTGGATGCAGTGGATATTTGTGGAAGCTGTGTGTGTGGTGGCGTGTGTGGGTGTTAAGTTTGACTTTGACGTTTTGAACACGCTGCCAGCACATTTCCTCACCCTGCACGTTACAGTTTGAGTGGTTAGTATTCCTCGGTATTTTATCAAGTTTGTTATGCCACTTTCCTCCTATGCCTTTGCTACCCACATCCTGCCCAAAAACACCTACCACAACCCCGCTGGCACAATCAGCTGCGGCTTGACTGAAAACAAGGGTGAAGCCTGCCAAAACGGAAATGTTAATACAAAGATTTAGGTAAACATTGAGTGCAGAGAAGCAATTTTAGTGATATATTTTAGCATTTTGGCTGGAGTTAAATTCATACGATCTACAAAGCATTTCTTAGGCTAAAAATAAAACCCCCTTTATTAATCACATGCTGTTCTGCCTTTCAGTTTTAGGTTTTATTTCCCTGATCACATGGCCGAAGCATCACCAATGCCCCCGCAGACCTCACACCAGAGGGAAGACACCTGTGTCGACCATGACACGCACTAGAGGCTGAGAGCGACGCGACAGCATCCACACACAGACCGAAAATACATCCTTCAGTTGAAACTGCAACACCTGACCATGGCTGTAACTGCAGCTCAGACAACTACAAGTTTTCTCTCCACAACTGCCACAGCCACCGCAATCCCCTTCCTCTCCACGAGCAAGAGCGTCAGAGACAATGTCACCTCCCGGACGACATTAATGACTGTTACTATAACAACAAACGAGACCAGCTTCAATGCCACAACGTTTCCGGAGGCGGTGATCGAGGGCTCAGGGATGGGAATGGTGTTCGTGCCCTTTGGCATCATCACTGTCATTGGCTTGGCAGTGGCCATTGTAAGATATCATTTAAATATTGTCTCTAAATTAGCACTTGATTCACTAGAAATGAATTCCCTCTGAATGAATTGTAATGTCTTGACCTATTAGATTCATGTTTAATTTGTATATTTATTCTAACAGACCTTGGATGTAACAGACACTCCATTTAGTTTGGACAGATTACCTCCACCAGTTAAACTGCTTGTGTATCTTTCTCAATATGTCTGTCTTTCTATATTCTAGATGCTGTATATTCGGAAACGGAAGCGGTAAGTTGAAGATTTTTCCCGCTGATCTGGTTTCTGGCTGTCTTGTAGAGGGGCCCTGTGTCAAAACGTAGTTTAAAATCTTTATTATTTTAGTTGATAGTGTGTCCACATTATATATATGTCTACACAAACTAACACAAAATAAGTGCTCCATCATAGGAGTGTTGTTTGCACTGGAGTTAGTGGGAACTTGAGACAACAGGGTACGTACACATTGTGTAGAGGACAGGTCACCCATTTTTAACCCTCTAAAGGTGAAAGTGGAGCTGTATACGATCTGATTCAGGTTGTCTGTTTTCAACAAGGATGTGGCTGAGCTTGCAGCTAGCTAATGGTGCTAACACCATGAACAGGTCTAAACAACGCCAACTGTACTGAAAGACCTAGTTAACCAGGGGGAGCTGGGGAGTGGGTGCAATGCTTCCACGACGACGGTGCCAAGATGGTGCTACCAGCAGTGACTGCATATGAGCACAGTGCAGAGGAGTGGCCATTTGCTAGCCAGTGGGATACTCAAATAGAGACTCACATGCACTAGCATGCACGTCAGCCGGACCCTCGACCACATCAATAGAGAAAAAACGTGAATTATGTAATAAGGTCACAGGGGCATTTTTGGCATTTTAGCTTTTACTCATGGGCTGTCTGCTTCCAGATATTAAACTGGACCAACGTGGCAGCTTGTTTGGAAAGTTTCTTTTATAATATGAAAATAATCACCGAAATGTGCTTGACAACATTTGAGGTGAAAAATAAGCCATGCAGTTACTGAATCTTCTACATTTTAGATCGGCAGCAGTTAGTTTCAAAGTTTTCTGGTAGTTTCCAGAGGTGGCAAGTCCCTCTGGACATGATTTGCATAAGACCTCAACTTCATGCCTCGTCTCTTTAATGCAGTATGGCGCTACCAGAATGCATTGCACTGCTGCTTACATAGACAATGAACAGAAGTGTGGAAATGATGGATCTTGTGGACACATACCTTTAAAACACACACAATGACTTTGTTCTCTAGTCAGGACGCCATTACTCCACTTTATTGTTACATAGCAAATAGTTGTTTGCTGCTACTGTTGCAACAAGGCATAATTTCCTCTTCCTTAAATGCTGACAGGTTTCATCTCTTAACTCTTGTCACACAGGTTGGAGAAGCTGAGGCACCAGCTTATGCCCATGTACAACTTTGACCCGGCTGAAGAACAAGATGACCTGCTGGAACAGGAACTACTGGATCACGGCCGGGAAGGCAGCCTCACAGGTCCCAATGCCAAGGTAAGGTCCTCACAGGAACCCACTGTGTGTCTCTGGCAACTTTCTTTTATAGAACGAGAGTGCTCCCATTCAGACCACAAGTGGTGCACGGTTTGATGAACACAAAAGCCATGACTACCATCGTTTATATTCCTAGATAGACATTAATAGAAAGCTTTGAGCAGTGGCTCAGACAGTGAGCCTGTTTACACCTGAGGTTAACGTGTCTCAGGTGATCTGATCACTAGTGGACAGCTCTAAGTCAGTCTGTTCTGGCATTAGAATGCGTGTCCACATGCATCTTAGGGTGTCTTCATGTCCTTAAAAAGTCTTAAATTCAGTGTTAACAATAAGGCCTTAAAAGTCATTAAATAGTGTTAATTTTGAATTTGTGAGGTCTTAACTATTATAAACATGTGATCTAATTTCGTTTATTCCTCTTTTAATTTCTGTTTGTGAAAATGAGTAAAGCCTTTCTATGTAAAAATCCAGATTTCTAATGTTACAAATCCTTAAAAAAAACTATAATACTGTCATTTTACTTCACACTTGCACTTAGCTGTTGGCAAATTGTAGATTGACTTAACTCACTCTAATAACCATATTTCTACATAACACTTACCTCTGCACAACACCATATATATACTACTTGCCTGCAATATTTACCTGTGATGCTTAAATCAGTAAAACTCTGTCCAAAATATGGTAAAAAGTTGTCTCGAACAGGTCTTCAAAAGCATTAAATTTAACTGTCTGATACCTGTAGACACCCTGAAATAAACAAGTCAATCATTTCTATTTGCAAAGACCAAACGCATCTTTGTTGTTTTTACTAGTAGGAGATTTATCGTGCTATACACACACGTACAGCCTTTACTATTTTTAAAGTTATTTAATTGTAGGGCTGCTCGCTACATATTTATTTGCTTTGCCCGCTGTGAGTGTGGTCTGAGCGATCAGATTTCAAAATGCTATGGGGACGAATTTGGTGTGCTTAGAGCTGTCCACTTGTGGTCCGATCACCCTGAACGCACATTAATATGAGGTGTAAACAGGGCCAATGTTTCCCATCACCAATAATCAAACACAAGCAAAATGCCCCAGTGTGGTGCATTGAAGCAGCTCGTGTGGCTTGTGTTAGCTGTAGCTTTAATTAGGTCTGTCTATATATTTTGAAGATGTTGTTATTTTGATAAAGTGGAGTAAAGTATCACAGGACATCTGTGCTTTAACTGATCATCAGGGTTTTTTGTTCCATTCATATCTGTAAATCTGTAACTGTCCATTTTTTGTTTGTTTTTGGTCATAATTTATCTTTATTTTCTTTAATTTCTTTTAAGTTTTGACAATGGCATAATGGTAAAAGGCAAACATGGTAAAGTATCACCTGAGTGTTGTCTCTCTAAACCTCTTTTCCCCCACAATCCTCATTCTATCATTATTTCAGTATCTCAAACAAAAACTAGTTGGTTAGATGTTGTTTAGTATTCGTCATTTCATATTTACTAATCTATATTACAGTATATACTAACAGAGGACACATACCAACACACTCAGTTTGAACTTAAAACCATCATCCATAATATCTTTCATCCTTTCCTTTGTGCTCCCTCAACATAATACTTTAATCATCAAATATTTCCGGGGCCACATGCACACAAAAAGTATGCACACACCATCACACAGTGAAGACTTCCAGTGGTAGAGTACAGTCAGAGTGATGTGTGGCAAACTACTGATTAAGAAAAATGATAAATAAGTGTAGTTTTATTTATTGTTTATCATTATTATTATTATTATCATTATTTTTTTTCTTCAGTAGAAATAGTTTCATACCATGAGCCTAAGCCCACAGCCCACTCACTAGCTTTTCCATAGCTTTAAATTGCATCTTACATGGGGCAATTGAATCCCATAATAACTGAGCAAACTCCATTCATTGATGAAGTACATGAGCTGCAGTTGAAAGCCTTAAAATAGCCAGAAAGAGAACCTTTAGATTATTTATATCAAACACATTTCTTATGAGCATTGCATTGCAGAACAATGTGTGTCCATCAGCACTGCAATTAATTATCAACTATTTTTTAGGATGCAGGTTGACATTTCTAAAATATTAGTGAATTAAGTACACACCCTTCCAAACAGTTTGCATACTCTGTAGTTTTACATGTGGCCTCTGATCCTGACAAATCTTCTCTGGTTTCAGTAATCAGTCACACTCTAAATCTTTAAGTATTAAAGGTCCAGTGTGAAGGATTTAGGAGCATTTATTGTCAGAGATGACACAGAATATTCAGAACTATATTGCCATTAGTTTATAATCAACTGAAAATAAAAATCCTTGTTTTTTCATTACCTTAGAATGAGCCATTTACATCAACACACAGAGCAGGTCCTCTTCCACAAGGTCTGCCATGTTGCTACAGTAGCCCACAACGGACAAACATTGACTCTAGCAACACATTCTCACTCCCAACTCATGTAATATTATTCTTACATAATTCAATTTCATGTGATATACAGTATGTCACATGATGTAGGTCACATGTCACATCACATACATAACACATGATGTAGGTCACATGTCACATCACACACATACGTGACATATGTCACTAGCCTACCATGTTGCACATGCTAGCTAACTACATTGGTTTCACACAGGACACAAACAGCGGGCTCCTGAGTGAAAGTCCACCTCCCCTCCTGTCCACCTTATGCAGACTTTCTTGCTCTTTAGACTACGGTAGTTGCCCTGAATGTAAAACAAAAAACGGCGCCAACCATTGGATTTTATACTGCTGCTAAAAGGTGCCTTGGTGCCTCAGGGTCTGACGCCGAGGGCCACTGATCAAGCATTGTATTTGACAAACTGGGAGTGAGATGGGGTTGGCTATAGAAAAGGCCATTCATGTTTTTGCGTCGGCCACCATAGTTCTCCTACACGTCTTCTTTGGCACTCAGAAGTTTCAGCTTTGCAACCTCACCACTAGATCCTACTAAATCCTACACACTGGACCTTAAAGTTGGTTTACCTGTATTGATTTTTCCTGAAATGAACAAAACAGAACGTTGCACTGGGTCAACTGCTGTCATCACTTTTTCTAACTATTCAACGCTGGTGTCCCGATGTGATCTTAATGTCACTAACAGTTTTATCTCCCATCTGTCCTGCTGCCCATCTCCTCCACAGACTCTCACAACCTCCCAGGGGACCACGCAGAGGCCCAGTCGTCTGGTCTTCACAGATGTAGCCAAAGCTCTCAACGCTTAACAGATCTCTTCCATTAGTTGACTGCAGTTTTTGGGGGCTGCTGGCCTCATCGAGATACAGACTGGGCTTTTCTCATTTGTCTGTTTCGTGCCTCCTTGTGTCCTGACTCCTCCATCCTCCAGCCTATAACTCAGCAATTGATCTTCTTGAAGAATGTCTCAATTCCTAAGATGCATCCTGAGGAGAGAGGAGGCTTCCCTGAGGAGCTATGAGCGAGGATGCACAGGTGCATCCTGCGCAAAAGTCTTTTCAGCACCCCTGACATCTAAAAGAGGCGGGACCGGCATGACAAACAGCCGATGATGCGGCTGTGCCATCCATCATATTTAGGCCCTGTCTACATGAATACAGATATTTTTGAAAACTGATATTTCCCCCCCTTCATGAAAAAAAAACTGACTATACAAACTTTGTTTCAAGACATTTCCATCCCATTAGAATGCAAAAACGATTACAGGCGTGTTGGCTATCTTCCGTTATCTCCCTTCGTGACAAAGCTAATAAGATGTATAGGCTTCCCTTTCGAAAACACCCAACAGAGGTCTCATCACTGTCGATTCCCCTTCAATATAAGGAAGATGGAGCTCACTCAAGAAAAAGAGTGATGCTCTGGACATGCTAAAGTTTTCCTTCCACTCATTGACTACAATCCCACTCTCGAAAATGTACCACCATCTTCTCGTTTAACCGGACTTGACCCAAAACGGTGGTGGCCTTTAAATGGCGGACAGTGAGGTGGAGCAAATGACACTGGCCGCAGCAGATGGCAGATGGTTCAGGAATACTAAGTTTTAGGTAAAGTGAGTCATTAGAGCAAACAGTGCCAACAAAACGTAAAAAATCATTTCCCCAAAGTATTTGAAATGTCAACACAAATACAAAATGACCTTTTTTTTTGCTTTGTTTTTTTTAAATCTGCACCGTTGAAGGTGTTGGTAAAAGACATAGGAGAAAATATCAGATTCCAAAAATATCTGTATATGTGTGGCCATAATTGACATCACTTTAAAATGAGGGCTCCGTAGTATGGATGTCTCATTTTGTTAAATGCCTGTTGCCTCAACTGCTCTCTCCTCCATCTCTTCCTTAGCCTCCTCTGCTCGTATCTCAGGTGGGACTAAGACACGAGGAGAGGAGGTGAGGAAAGGAATCGAGGACATGAAAACCGTGAAATGAGAAAAGCCCACTGTCTCTCAGGAAGGAACACAAAGGGAAAACTGGACTGTTTTTGGGAACAACTGGAGCTTTGGTGAACGTTTTAATCTCTACGACACAGACAGTCTGGCAAAAAAAACAAAAACGTAGGGTGCATGTATGATAAGGGAGCACAACGGGAGGCATCACGTATGATCTTGCACTGTTACCGTTTGGCGCACAAATGCAGTGTGATGCACTTTTCTTGAATCATGTTGTGTCATTGCTGTTAAAATGTTTGGTAGCTTGTCAGTGAAGTTCATCTGAGCTTCAATATCTCTGTCCATGTTTGATGAGAGAGAAGTGTACATTTGTGTTATTATACTGATTTTGTGGTCTTTCGTCTCTGACAAGCTTGAACTCTGGATGTGTTACCATCCTTAAGTGAACTGTTCCTCTCCATTTTGTTTCTTCTTCACTGAGCAATGAAGGATTGTTTCCGTCTGTATACATTAAAACTATTTAAACCAATTTGAAAAAAAAGGAGTTGTTCAGATCCATCACAAAGAGAGTTGACAGGTGTGATATTTTATTGGTAAGCGATAAAGAAGCAGAATAACACAAATCACATGGTAAAGAATCGTAACAAAATATATATCACAGGTTTGTGAGTTGTATTAATGAAGTGGATGAGGGCACATCAATAACATAACTACAAAATGGTGTTAAAAACAAACAAGGCATACAAGATGATTTCTCAAGTTACACTTCAACTTTTCAATAGTTGAAAATGGATCAAGTACTGTATGTAACTCTATCACTACCAGTAAGATCACAGAACAACGTTGTCCCCATAGAGAGAGTAAATATCCAGAAAACAAATATTGACCCAGCTGTAGTTAAATTAAAGGCCCAGACACACCAAACCAACATTAAACAGAGGGCGGCGATGGAAGCCGACTGTTGCGTTGCCTCACGTCCTCTGTGTCTTGGCCAAAAAGCTGCACATGAACACACTGCAAAGACTACAGCTGTTAGCCAACCAGCATGTAAGTTCTGTGCCTGTGTGAGAGGAAATAACTCCATACTAGCAGAGGGAAGTAGTCTGTATTAATGATTCAAAAAGGGAATTTGGAAGACCGTCATGACTCTAGTTAGCCAGTTAGCACCTCAACAATGCAATCCAATGTTGAAAGAACAGAGCATATTTACCATGTGCCAGTAAACAGTAACACAATCCATCATGAAACTTTTGCTAAAGAGCTCAATGGCAAAATAAAATAATCTTACCTTATATAACAAGTTTATTTTGAGCTAACTCCCTCACGAGTTTAGCTATTTGTTTACTTTCCTCACTTCCATTTCTCTTCTCGTGCGCTGACCTGAACTGCCAATCAGAGTGATTTTGTTCACCGATGGGCCCCACTGTCTCTGATGTCGATTTACCATACTGAATCAGCTGAAAAAAACCGGAAACACGGCAAGGACCAGGGCAACAGGCGCTAACCGACAGCCAACCGTCGGCTTGGTGTGTCAGGGCCTTATGAGGCACCCTTCAGGCTGACTTCCATTCATTATGGCGACATGAATGTAGTGAGATGAGATGAATGGACTACAACAGTACTAGTTTGACACTTATTTCAAGATTTTCATGATACACATCGCCTGCAGGTCTGACGGAAACAGTCAGATACAACTTAACCAAACATTTCCTCACAGACGTCCCAGGCTTCTTAGTTTTCAGAGGTAGTCCAGAGGGCAAAATAAGTAAAGTCAATGCAACTGAAAAAGGAAACATACCTGTAAATTAATTAAGTTCCTCTGGCAGCAATTCAGTCAACAATGCTGAAATACAGGAAATAATTGGGATACAAAAGATTGGTGATGAAAATAAGCAAGTTTTATAAATAAACAGTAACTGATGGGTGATCTTAAAGTCATGTAACTAGTAAGTGATATGCAGTTACTGTTGGATAAATGTCTGCCATACATGATGACACAGGGACTGAGGAAGTTGAAATAGTTGCAATAGGTTGACTGTCAGTTTAGGCGCAGAAATCCCACCCCAGTTGCCAGAAGGAAATGTTGGCATTGTGCAATTCTGCAAAGCACGGACACGTTTCACTTGTGCGTTTCACACTAAGGTAATGCAGTTCTGATTACACAGATATGAGCCAACTTAGTCATCAGGAGGTGGAGAGGATGGCGTAACACCTAGGCGACACGGCTGCCAAGCTGCAGACAATTGTTTAAGACAAACAGCAAATCCGGGTGTTTTTTACGGAGAAATTGGCTGCATTTCCTGCCAAAATTTTGAGCCACCAAAAGGTATTTTCAGCCAAACGTGATCTTTTCCCAACCAATTGTTTTTGTGCCGAAACATAATCACTAGGTAACCACAGCACTGTTGAAACATAAACAGTTTCAACATATCCATGACATAACAACTTACAAATGTTTCATATCCGTGGCTTGCAGAAAAGTACAATTGCAACATTTATCCTGGTGATTGAAATCCTGACTGACAAGGTCTCAAAACATTTTTAGAAAAACAGGCTGAAAACCTCTTTACTTTTGATTTATAAAACAAAAGAATTTGGTAATCTATACAAAAAAATCCTTCCAAAGTACCAAAGCTTTTACTGATTCATTACATATCAAATGTACTATTTTCTATGAGTTAAACTTTTGGCGTGTTTTTTTTTCTTCTACTAATCCTCTGGTATCTGAATCATGTAGATCATTTTGTTTATCTATTCAACACCATGAGCACAATAGTGTGACAACAAAAAAATCCAATAATTTCCATGTTATTCGAGTGTCTCAGAAACAGATATCTTAAAACCAAACCCATCTGCACTGCTGGACACCACAAGAGGTAAGAGAGAGAGTCTTTTGTTTGGTAGGTTTTTTTTTTCCTTTTTGGTAATTTGGGTGAACTGACCCTTTAAAGCACGACGATGTAACTTTTAAAAGAATAATCACAGATGAAAAGCACTGAATTAGGTAAGGTATGATCCCAGATGAGGTGTCCATTATCAGGAATTAATGGATGACATCGGACAATTGCTTCCTACGAGTAAATTTATTGATTATGGACACCTCGAAGGACATTAATTTATATTTTCAAGAATTTTGCAATCAGTTTTTTACAAGCCATAACTCAGTTTCACTGTAACACCTGAGGGTTTGACTAATATCTGGAACAATTATTACCATTTCATAAGGTTCGTATGCAATGGAAACATTCACTACTCCAGTAAATAGGACAAACCTCAAATAAGGGAGATATTTTATCTCAGCTCGTAGAACCCTTTAGCTCAGCTATGAGCCAGAAAGGTAACATTACACCAGCAAGATTCAAAGTCAGTAACATTCTGTACGGCTGACAAACAGTAAATATAATTTGACAATATGTTTGACAACAAAACTAGCTACCTATCCAGCCGTGTCACTGTTGTAATTAGATGTTAGCTTGTTAATGCGTTGCAAAAAAATGGTAAACAGAGGCTCTGACGGTGTCCCTGTTGCTATAGTTACTCATCGTAGACAGGCTGATAACATATAGCCAGTACATTAATTTAGAACGGGTGAGCAGACATCACTGGAACCACTTAGTTGGTGTCCACTGTCAGGAATTAAAGGTCTGCTGTGTAGGATTTGGGGCGACATATTGGCAGAAAATAAACCTAAAACAATTAGTATGTTTTCTTTAGAGTATAATCACCTGAAAATCAGAACTGTGTTTTTGTTCAATTAGAATGAGTGTTTATATCTACATAGGGACTGGGTACTTGTCCACAGAGATCGCCATGTCACTGACATGTTTCTACAGTAGCCCTGAATAGACAAACCAAACACTGGCATAAGGCCATTCCTGTTTTTGCCTCAGCCACGATAGTTAGCAGCCCCTCTGCGATGGGCAGTGTTTTTTTTTTTACGTAAAACTGCTACATTCATGGATTTTACTGAAATAAATCAGCAGGTCCCTTTTTTTTGGAGAGGAGACCTGAGCAGATAATGCAGATTCTGGTAAAAACCTCCTGAACGTCTGGATCAGAAAAAAGGTGAGCACACTTTGGATTGTCTGCAATGAGCTGAACAGTGTAGGAGAAACACAGATTTTTAACATGAAACTGCTTTATTCATTGTTTTTACTAGTTTTAATCACCTGGTCTGTTTGTTTTGTAGAGGAAGACACCTCTGTAGATATTTCGACTCCCGATAAAAACTTCCTGAACAATGAACACTGAAGAAATCCTAATTTGGAGAAGCTTCAGCTGGCTGCAATCTGCAATCCTCACCACTAGATGCCACTAAATCCCCCTAAATCTTACATACTGTACCTTTAATGGACACTGCAGCCAGTCAGAATTGAGTTTTCACTCAAACCATGGTATAATAAGCAATACCATCAACACAATCAGGGGTTTTCTTGCAACAGTTTCACTGGGTAGATGTTACTAATTATCCATTATATGAGTAAGTTTGTCCACTGTATTACTCATTTCTATTCATGCTTCTATTACATTATATTTTTGCATTTACCATTCACCCATTACTGTCACAGTGTGGCCACAGTGCTCACTAAAAGTAGAACAAACAAAGGAAGAAACAACTTCTGTCTTTTTTCTGTCTTAAACTGGTAAAACAAAGACTATTTATTTAGCAATTTCAATGCAATTTCAATGCAAGGTAACCATGGTGCTGTCTCTCTGTTTCCCATAACTGCCATGTATTTCAGCACTGTGTGGTGATTTGCTGCCCTTTGCTTTCAAATCATACGTATTAAGAGTGTCACACAAACAATTTACAGTGTAAGAATCAGAAATTAAATGATGTAGTAAAAATGAGAAAGGAGTAACAGACCCCCCAAAAAAAAGTATTTCAAAAGGAACTACACCCTAATAAGCAAGTACTTTATCAAGTTTTGTCGTAAACTATTGGTTGCATTTTATTTCCCAGGACAACAAACCAAGTCTCACTTCAGCGTTTAACAAATACAGTTGTTTTGTTTTTTTAAAAAAGAAATGACACTGATGGTTTTATTTGTACACTCATAGTAAAATCCTCTGCTTCTGTGTTGGTATGAAGGCCCGAAAACCCTTTGCCTGTCTGTGCTGTACATCTGCATATGAATCTGTGTGTGCGTATGCTGCTGCTGAGGGAGTGGAGCGTTACTTTGATGGAGATCGTTTGTGTTACTGAGGTAGAATGAGAGATTAAGAAACTGAGGGCAACTGAGGTTTAAATGAGGTCTTTGTGTCAAGGCATACTGGTAATGTCAAATACAGATCAGAAATGCACAACAAACACAGCACAATAATTATTACTGAGTAGACTGACGACATGTTCCTGAATAGTTTTGTACCTGAGGTTTCAATATGGTGTAAAAGCACTGTTAATAGCAAAATCCTGAGTGTGGTAAAATGACACGTCAACACTGCTGTTGACAAAAGTAAATGTGAAGGGTTTCTTTCCAAATATCAGATATCCATTTAAACCTTTGGATGTTTTTTCTCACTGCTGGTTGAAAGGAAAAAAAAACACTAGAGTTATTAATCTGAATAATGAACTCTAGTTTACATTGGCAATTGCTAATGTAATTCTCTGCATTTTCTTTTACTTTTAGAGATGTTTCTGTAGGTAGAGCTGGATATTTCATTTTGGAATAAAAGCTTTCACGTCTACTTTCAAAGTAATGACTTCAACGCACCATGTTTATATTGTAACGTCGCTATCAATGTCACCATCTTGCTCCCATTTCATATGAGGATTCATGACACTTGATTTAGAAACATGTTTCAATAAAACGGTTCAGGTTGGTTCCTTTTTTTCTTTAACCCCCCTCCCACTTTAACCCGCAAGCCCGTCCCCTCTCCACACACACAACACACACACACTGAGGCTACATCCACATTAATACGTTTTCATTTTAAAATGGTGTTTTAAAAAACAATCTCATAAGCAACAACTGTTTTAGCACCATTTAAGAAATAATCTCCCTCCTAACTAACACTGAAAACACATCAAGCAGCAGCAATAAATCCATTTCTCTGCAGCCAGGAGGCATGTTCATGTGCTTCAGGCACAGGAGTCAGAGGACTCTGTTTACTGATTGGCTGCAGGTATTCTCTGGCCGCAATTCACGGCTGCTTGGTGTGTTTTCAGCACAACATGCCTAAAAAACGCATATCACATGACCATTCACGTACACTGGGCATACACATGTCGACATAAACAGGAAGCAGATTGTCTACTTTGCAGTTGGTTGCTTAGTTACAGAAAATACTGCAGAGATGGCAAAAATTAAGACAAGAGATTTCTTTGCCTGGACTGATGACGAGGTGGAACTGCTACTCAAAATAACACATGAGTATAAGGCAGTCAAGGTGGTGGCAGCAGCATTATCCATCGCTGGAGGAAGCCATGGCGATAGGAAAGGTATGTAAACCCACCTATATTTTTTTGGCTTGACACATCTTGAGTGAGAAGACCCAATTGGGAAGTGAGTGTGGGTGTCTGCGTCATTATTTTCAAAGTATCCCTTTACAACCATCCAGATGAAAATGCAACCCCGGGGTTTTAAACTAAAATGGAGTCAGCAGCATTTTCAAAGGTCTCCGTTTTAAAGGTTCCAAAAGGCTGGAGTAGTGTGGACGCTAGGCGTAAAAGTAACAATACTCATGCATTTTAAAATGAAAATGTATTAGTGGGGATGTAGCCTGAGAGGTTCAGGAAAGCAGGAAACCTTTAATCAATAGTTGGACACTTTGGGAAAAACAATTCTTGGCATTCTTGCAGGGTTACATGAGAAGACTGATACAAAGAGGGATGCTTAGCTTAGCTTAGCATAAGACTGCAAACCCACCTACCAGCACTTTTAAAACTCAAAAGGCACAATACCTCTAGAAATACTGTTGTTTTCACACTTTGGTTTGTATACAGATCAAACAAATACGATATAAGATATTAATAAGTGAGCTTTAAA